>NC_090407.1:27047859-27207859 GCF_036365525.1 Heterodontus francisci | reverse complement strand
GACACCAGTGCCACCATAATCAGTATCTGTTACAAGCCATTGAGTTTCATTTGGCTGACCTGGCGTTAATCCCAGATCACAAACTGGGACTAAATCGGGATTCAGGATCAGCTATAGAGTAGCAGGAGGATCCTCTCCGTGAGCTACCACTGATCCTGAATCCAGTCAGCCCCACCACATCTAGTCCTCCCCTATGCAACTTAGAGGACTAGCACTGTCAACATAGCAACTTGTATTGATATAGTACCTATTAACATGTGAAATATCTTTTTAGATGCTTTATGGAGAGGAAAATATCTAAAACTAGAGAGGAAACACGAGATTCAGAGCGGTTGAAGGTTTTTCAAGGTGGAAGTAGGTAGATGGAGGAGCTTGAGGAGGGAGTTCGAGTCAGGCTGAAGTGGCCGAAGGCTCTGCCACCAAAGGTGGAGCAGAGCGATGTAATGTTGAAGGAGGTTGCAGAGATAGAGGTTGGGTAAGATCCTGGAGGGATCTGAAGATTAGAATGGGTTTTACTTCTAAAGGGTTTGATTGGGACTGGGTTACGTCAGGATTGGGGTAATGGGTGCGTGAGATTAGTGTGGGGGTCAGGTATGGTGCTGAGCTCTGCATGAATTGTTTTATAGAAGATGGGAGGACATTGGAAAAATTAAGTTTAAGAAGTGACAAAAGCATGAATAAGGAAATAAGCAGTCTTGGATAAGATGTGGAGTTTGAGGTCAGCACTGGGTTGAACTGGACTGCAACCTTTCATAGAGCCTGGTTCAGCTTGATGGAGTTAGTGGCAGGGGAGCAGAGTTTTAGCAGTAGCTGTCAACACATTAACCATGGGTTTTCAGTCAGTTGGAGGAAAATGTGACTCCTGTGGGATTGAGAAAAATGAGCAGTGGAGGTGCAGTTGGATGTCATCTCGTTCACACCGACCCCTGTCGTTGTGGATAAGGCTGCGGTGGGGGCAGCATGTGGCTGAGGACAAGTCCTGGGAGTTTGGGGGAGGGGGTGGTGTTCCTGGAAGTGATGGTGCAGGAGCAATCGAGAGTTTATTGCATTCAGACAGGAGTGCAACCATTCAGGGTTAGTGCCAGGCACCTGGGCAGTGGAGGAGAGCTGATGGAGGATGGCATGATCAACTGCACCATATGCTGTGGAGAGTTTTGAGCGTAACGAGGAGTGATGTACTGTGCATTGAATCATAGATGTCATTAAACTTGTGCTGGAATCAGCTGGACTATTAGCAACAGGTTATCCTGTGGATCAAGTTTAAATTTTCATGTTAGCTGCTTTAAGGATAAGTTATTCAACTGTTCATAACAGCCAGACACTTGTACAGAAAACAGCTCCTTATGGTTACTCTGTCGTCCATATGAAGCAAAAGACGAGTCCGCAAATCAGTGAGTGTTTCAACAGTGAGAATGATGAGGATCTCCAAGGATGTAGAATAACACAATGAAGGGAAACTTGGAGTTCTTGGTGTTTTCAATAGAACTAAGAAAGTTAAGGGTTAACCTGATCACTGGCTTCCAAGATTATGATCAAGTTTAAAAATGATGGATTGTTTCTCCTGGTTAGCAAGACCGTAACAAATGGGCACAAAATTGAGATTACAAAGATTAAAGGAAAGTTTGGAAATATTGAGAGGGCGGTTGGAATGTAGAATTCTCTGCTACAAACCACGTTGAAGCAATGTTTGCAAATTTTTTTTAAAAGGGAATTTAATAGTTGGCTGAAAAAAAGTGATAGGGGAATGAGTAGGAGAATGGGCTGAATGGTTGCATTCCAAAGATTCAAACAGTTCATTAGCTCTGAATTCCCTCCTTTAACAACTGCCTACCTCTGACCAAGCTTTTGTGGTCACCTGTCCTAATGTCATCATCTTTGGCTCAGTGTCAATTTTTGATTCTGCTCCTGTGGCGCCCCTTGGGACATTTTACTACGTTAAAAGGCGCTATATAAATACAATTTGTTTGCTGAGCTGGAAAATGGTACCAAAGGAGTTAAATGAGCGTGAGAAAGGATGGGACGGGGGACACCAAGATGATAAAACTCTGTTTTATTAACACCATCTATCCCTAAACTGCACTGAATAAATAGGATATAAAGGACTTGACGTCTCTAAGTGGTGTATTGTGCATCATTGATATCTTCATGTTTACTATATTCCGCTACATAGTCTCAATTTAATTTCCTACCAACGCTGTGTTGGTGTAAAAATACTGTTGGATCAAACAAAAATAAATTAAAAGATCATTAAGCTGATTAAAATACCTCATAGATTTGCAATGCTCAATTAATTATAACATTTGCAGAATTAGATGAGGCCAGTGCACTTTTTTTTTCTCCTAGAAGGTTTCAACCCAGGAATATTGCAGCAGAGTCTTCAGTATTTGTGTTCGTCAGCTTGGCTCAGTTGGCCACACTCTGTGGGACTGATAAAAAAAAAACTGAGTATGGCTCATGTCCCACTCCACCATCATGAGCACTTAGTCTAGGCTGTCACTGCAGCGCAGTATAGAGGGGGTGCTGCACAGTCAGAGGCGCTGTCCTCCACTGGAGACAGTAATCTGCCTGTTGAAAGGTTCCGTGACGCTATTCAAAGAAACACAATGAGTTGTCAGCATGTCCTGGCCAGCATTCCTCCCTCACACAACACCCCCTCCCCCCCCCCCCCCCCCCCCCACCCCCCAAAGCAAATTAAGTGGTGATTTTTGTTTAGCTCATGGGACTTGCTGTGTGAAAATTTGATGCTGCATTTGCCTACATGGTGAGAGACTAAGTTTTGGAAAGTAATCCATTGGTGTGAAGCTCTTTGAGATGTCCTTTGGAGGTGAAGGGTACTATTAATAGCACTTTTTTTTCTTTTTGTCTGTTTTCTAATGTATTCAGGTTCAAGTTGTGAGGATTGAAGTAAATCTGTGGATGTATCTAGTTTCCATTTGTTTGCTGCTGAAATGGAGAAAGTGTAACCATTGGAAGATTGAGCCCGGGGTCATCCTGTACGTGAGTTTCCATGGCCTCTGAAAATTCGAGTGGCGCTCAGTATGCCCTCACTGCCCTGGGGATTGGCATGCTCGCCTTAGGAATCATCATGATGGTTTGGAGCGTTGTGCCGGGATTAGGGAAGGACAACATGACTCAAGGTGGGAACAGCAGCTCGCCGGCTGCTGAGGACTCAAAGACCAAAGTGTCCCAGGTGTCCTACATCCTGTGTGCTGGAGGAGTTGTCCTGCTGCTGCTGTCAATCTGTCTGAGCGTCCGTGAAAAGAGGAGGCGCCGAACGCAGGAGGAAGTGGTGAACGTACAATGCGAGTCGACCATGTTGCCAAACAGGTCAGTTGTGCACTTTTTTTCTTTCTCTCTCCCTACCTGCCAATGTCCTGCTCTCTCCACATTCTTCTCCCGTCACACCCCCATTTCTTCTGAGGGTCCTGACTCTTGCTGGAGTCCTGTTCGCACACCTCATGGTATTGTGTCCAACAGGTTATTAGTTGTGTGAAACAGGACTGTGGCCCAGTTATTCTCCAATTGGGGCTTCAACTGCCTCAGCTAGTCCTTTTCCATCGCCGCCGCCTCCTCTGTCGTCCATATGTACATGGTTCTAGCAGTGGCTGCTCAGTAGCGATCAAGGGCAAGCGTTCTCTTGCATTCGTTCCTCTCCTCCTGGTCCCCCAACCCACACCCCAGGCCAGGGAGATTCGGCCCAGTTGTAAGGAGCCCTAGCAAAACTGGAGTCAATGGGAATCGGGGGGCAAAACTCTCCGCTGGTTGGAGTCATGCCTAGCACAAAGGATGATGGTTGTGGTTGTTGGAGGTCGATCATCTGAGCTCCAGGACATCACTGCAGAAGTTCCTCAGGGTAGTGTCCTAGGCCCAACCATCTTCAGCTGCTTCATCAATGACCTTCCTTCAATCATAAGGTCAGAAGTGGGGATGTTCGCCGATGATTGCACAATGTTCAGCACCATTCGTGACTCCTCATACTGAAGCAGTCCGTGTAGAAGTGCAGCAAGACCTGGACAATATCCAGGCTGGGGCTGATAAGTGGCAAGTAACATTTGACCAAACAAGTGCCAGGCAATGACTATCTCCAGCAAGAGAGAATCTAACTATTTCCCCATGACATTCAAGGGCATTACGATCACTGAATCCCCCACTGTCAACATCCTGGGGGTTACCATTGACCAGAAACTGAACTGGAGTAGCCATATAAATACCGTGGCTACAAGAGCAGGTCAGAGGTTAGGAATTCTATGGTGAGTAACTCTCACCTCCTGACTCCCCAAAGCCTGTCCACCATCTACAAGGCACAAGTCAGGAGTGTGATGGAATACTGTCCACTTGCCTGGATGGATGCAGCCCCAACAACACTCAAGAAGCTCGACACCATCCAGGACAAAGCAGGCCGCTTGATTGGCACACCATCTACAAACATTCACTCCCTCCACCACCGACGCACAGTGGCAGCAGTGTGTACCATCTACAAGATGCACTGCAGCAATGCACCAAGGTTCCTTAGACAGCACCTTCCAAACCTGTGACCTCTACCACTTAGAAGGACAAGGGCAGCAAATGCATGGGAACACCACAAGTTCCCCTCCAAGCCACACACCATCCTGACTTGGAACTATATCGCCGTTCCTTCACTGTCGCTGGGTCAAAATCCTGGAACTCCCTTCCTAACAGCACTGTGGGTCTACCTATCCCACATGGACTGCAGCGGTTCAAGAAGGCAGCTCACCACCACCTTCTCAAGGGCAATTAGGGATGGGCAATAAATGCTGGCCTGGCCAGCGACGCCCACATCCCATGAATGAATTTTTTTAAAAATTCCCCAAGTGGTATCCGCTAACTCCATACAGACTGTTAGGGAGCTGGTATCCTCCCATCTTTCCCACCTGAGCTTCTCTGGGGGTGGGATTTTGGGGAAGTAGACTCCAAAATTGAAGGGCTGAAATGGAGTCCTGGAAATTGCCAGAGAGGAGAAACCAGGATAGTGAAGTGAAGCTAGTGCTGGGAGGTTGTGAATAAAAATGTCTGGTGATGCCAATGACCATTTTGTTTCCTGAATCCTGATGCTGCTGCTGGTCTGTGCACCAGTGGTGAAGTACTTTTGGGAACAATGTCAGTTTTTATCCTGTCACTGCCTGACTTGAAGCTTCTTCATACATGTGAGGAAAGTCCCAACTTTGATTCTTAGTCTGTGTAGAGGTTTGGCTTCCCTGCACTGGGGAAGGCAGAAAGTCCAGCAGGGTTTCTGCTCCTGGTCACAACAACCCTCACCTGCATTTATATAGTGCTTTTTAACGTAGGGAAACTGCTCAAGGCGCTTCACAGAAAAGTACCTGCTATCCGATAGTTTTTTGGAAACTACTCGTAGAGTTTAGATGTTCAGTATCCAGCTCAGCTCTGCTAATTTTTACCTGCTCTTTACTTCCTTTCCTCCCACACCCCAGCTGAGTAAGGCGGGGAGAAAATTGGTACAAAAGTGATGACTGTAGGCGGGAGTCCGTGTGTGCCACAGCACGTCTGCACATGTGGCACTGACTCACCTACCTAAGACGTTTCGGTCGAGAGGCTTTGAATCCATGTTCACTGTCTGTATGGTTGGGCCACGTGTTAAGCACCCATGGAATAGCAGGTCCCAGGCTTGACCCCTAATCAGTCGTCACGTTACTTGATCTCCATTGTGGGTGCTCCAAAACACCTCTGCTCTCGATTGCCATCCAGTACCTCCCTCTGGAAAGTGTGTGTGTAGAGAGGCTGGCTGAGGACAGGATTTGGCTGGGCCTTGATAAAATAGCCACCTGCTGATCATTATCTAAGCTCTTATGTGAAGAATGAACCTTTTGGGCCGCTATTGTCTGTGGAACTGAAGTGAGCACCTGCAGAAGAAGAAATGATGTGGAGGTCGAATGGGGAAAGCCATTCAGGATGAAGATGCTCATGTCCTTGTTAATAAAGACATGTTGCCACACGCGTTCCTGTGACCCCAGTCCATACCCCATCTGCTGTCTTCACTGTTTCCTCGGGACCTTTGTGAGCCGATGATGCACAGTCATGCAGCAAATGGGAGTGTGCAAGATCTGATGCAATAAACTCGTGTCAGTTGTGGCTGTACTTTGACCCAGTAACTGGGGAATGGCTTTAGATGGGATAGGAAACTTCAGCCTGCATTCTGTAATGTTACCAGGTTAGCTCTGATTATCGACTGCAACCTTCAACAACTCTGACTAGATTAAGCCAGATTTAACTGGGCAGAGACGAGGGATGGAATCTGGGATTTCCTCGGTCTGTATGACTCAGTTCCACACCAGGTGGTGTAAACACCCACTGAGTTATTGGGAGCTGTCACACTCCTCTTGCACTGATTTTTATCATCTCTTTAATTAAATATTTCACTTTTTGATCCAGACCCTCTTAATGCGTATCCTTGCCAACAAATGCTGGCTTCTTGAAATGGACCCCAGACTCGGGAACACCAACTTGGGCTTTGGTAGGAATTGTTGCTTCTAAGGTCCAATTCTCTACATTTTGTAACCTGACTTTATTGAGTAGAACCCTTGAGATTTTACCCTTTTTTTTTGAAACTTTAGTAATGCATTTTTTCTTGCTCCCTCCCTCTCGCATTGAAGTACCAACTTGATGGTTGGACGTTTTTTTCCCATCTCTGTTCACCTTGGAGCTAGTCTGTAACCTGGTGCTGTTTTCAGATTCAGTTTTGCAGGTTTTATTCTAGTAGCAATTGACAGTAATGTCTGTCTGCTAGTAAACTGATATTAATTGTTTAGACTTTGGTTCGCAACAAACACACGTCAGAACTCGGGATCCTTGCTCAATGCTGTCAGCTACATCATTGCTTATATGTTGTGTGAAATGTTGACTTGGCTCAGTGGTAGCTCTCCTGCCTCTAAAGCATTGGGTTAAAGCTCTGCTCCCTCCTTAATCTCGGCTGACTCTGCAATGGCCTACATTCTTTCCACAACCATCAAAAACCATCTTACGGCTGTTTATGGGATCCTGCTGTGCACGTGTTGCCGACATAAGTGAAGTGTACTGAACGTATCCCCTCACCATCTCTCTCATTATTAATTGGGGTCCAGTGGCACCAGCTCTCAGGCCAGGAGTCTGGTGCAGATGGCAGCCAGATTAAATTTACTGGATTAACTAAGGTCAGTGGTGAGGAAAACTGGACTTTGATCACCCTGTGCCCCTTCCACCACCCTAACCTTGGTGATTCTGTATGGTTTAATTCGGTGGTGTGGCCACAGCGTGAAACCCACGCAATGGGAGCTGACCAGCACGGAGCATGATTTGGAAACGGCTTTGTGGTTTTTTTTTTTTTCTTTTTCTCCTGTCTTTTCATATTCAAACCATTTTTACGCTGAGCTAATCTTCAGCTAGTACGGGTGCTGCAATTGGTTTATGCTTTGGAAGGCAGAAATCAAAGTTCCCACTCCTCATCACTCTTGTGACTTGGGTAGAATGTGCACAGGCGATGGCCCCGCAGTGGAATAGCCAGCCAACACATGCTGTTCAGATTAATACGTGAGTAGATAGTGGAGGAATGCTGTCTTTGGATCTGTTCTCCAGCACCTTCAGGAGAGGGGAAAAAAAACTTTGAAGAGATCAAGTAACCTTGTGCTGGTGTGTTGCTGCAGCTGTGTTGCTCCATTTTAGTTTGTGCCCATATACGGAAATGAATTGTGTATCCACTGCACCAGGTGTATCCAATCTCATTTTTTTTTGGGGTTGCACAGATGAAGCCACAGGGTAAGGTGGGGGTTGTAGATGTACAAAGTTTTAAACTAATGCTCTCATTAATTGGCCTATATTGTGGATAGTGACAGATCGTGAGACTGTGGCTTAGGATCTATCCAGCAACCTGTGACAACAGCACTTTCCAAATTCTCCAGGCCAAACCAGCAAATAAAGAAATAGCCACAAAAATAGGCCTACGCTCACATTGGCACAGGGCCACATGCTGTAGCTTAGACACAGATAACCACTTCAGTAATACTTATTTCTCCTTTTTTTACAGAGATGAAGACAACAGCAGCCGATTAGCTGTGCCCAGCTACGATGAGGTCATGCAAGGTGATTCCATCCAGCCAGCAGAAGGCCCTGGAGCCAGTCTGGGGGAGCAAAACATGGCTTCCCTCCCATCCTACGAGTCACTCGTCGGGATTGAGGTGACGCCGTCCCCGACTGAGGCCACAAGCACAGGAGCCAGCGCGCAGCCTGTGAGTGAGCAGGTGCCTTCTCGCCCGGGCCGGCGGTTCAGCTCGAAAAAGATTCGCCGCATTCTGTCAGACAAATCCCACCTCAAGAATTTTAAACTCCGTCTAAACAATGTGAACAGTACCGTTGTTAACTTGGAGCCACTGACCCCTCCCCCACAGTATGAGGACGGAGTGGAGAAAAGCTTTGCGAACCTAAAGTCATCCTGAGTTGGCACTAATGTCAAAACAGCCGATCGAGGTGCTTTAACTATCAACTGTGTGGGTCCAGATTCTTGAAACAATCAGTGTGCATATTTTGCAATATGCAAATACTTTGTACCAGATGCCGCAGCTCCTGGAATTACTTCTGCAGTTTAAGGCTCCTACAAGTTTATCCACCTATTTCTCTATAAAAGTATGGTACTTACACACTCTAGTTCGATGCAGATCCCGAGAGTCTGGAATCAATGGATGAATTACTGTATTCCCTGCCTCCCAGTTTATGTCCCACTGCCTTCAAGGTTAGCAGTTCTACCATTAGTGGAGTTTGATGTAAGGCAGGTGGCGAGGTAAAAGTGCCCACAGTAAACATCTATCTGCGGTGCAGGTTTGCCCAGCATTGGCGTGTACAGACCCACCCCTTGCTTTTGCATTACAACAGCCAGTCAGCACTTGAAGAGTGACCACTTAGCTGAGGCACTGGAGAACCTCCAACTCCACTAGAACCAGTATCCCAGGAAGAGTTGATGCCTTCAGAAGAATGGGGGAGGGAGCTGGAGAAAGGGGGACTGTGTGCGAATGGAGCACATTGACTGTACTGCTTTCCAAGGCACTCCTTGTTACTCCACTTGGGATCAGTGATTTATGGCTAATTCATCTCCCGTACCGGTTTTAGATCCAATCAGAATCCAGTGAGGAGGGCAATTTCTATTTGAAAAATTCTACTTCTTTGTGAAATGCGTTGAATGATTTTGCATTAAAGGAATAAGTTTGGTCTGAAGCTGGTCAGGTCGGTAACTTGTTAAAACCGTTTCAGAAAGAGATTGGTGCTCTTAATAAATAATCCAATAAAATCCAAAATGATGGCAGCAACAATCTCTGTCCTGTAAGCCCTGTATTTACTGGAAACCCCTCCACACATGGCAGTATTTTAAAGGGAACACCTTCCTATTCTCCTGTAGGAGAATCAATGTTTGGTGCTTGTCTGGTTCGGACAGTGGGAATTCAATGGCCATGCACCAGCTGCCCTCGCTCACTGTGCTACATCAGGGTGTCAGGATTCTGATGGCTGGCCCACAGAGAAATGGCAGTATGATTCTACTGTCAGTGGGGAGGTGGCATACATGCCACACTTGTCTGACCTGAAACTATTGAAGCACCAGTTCTGAACAGGCCCCGAGAGTGCTGAACTCCATCGCCTTCATAACAATTCTGAGAAAATTGGACCAACATCTACACTGAGGAAGAACACTGAATAATCTCATTAAGAATATTGAATATTCTAAGGGTGGATGTGAGTCCTTTTTTCAGTTTTTAAAAAAAAACTGAAGTGTCTTGTCTCCTCCTTCATTCTTCAATCAGTAGTTTGTCAGAACTTGCTGTTCAAAGCCTACGATTTGCTGAGCAGGTCATTAACATGGAGGAAAAAAAAGTTTATTTCCCTAAAAGGACCTCGTCCCTTTCCACCATAACTAACTGCTCACAGTGCCACGTGATGAGAGTTTAATAAAATCGGCAAATGAGACTCAATTTGACCGGCACTGGTGGAAACGGGCGATAATATCCTGGCTACCCATTGCATGCTCTGTCCGTTTGTGCCATGTCCCAATTTCCCGACCATTACCAGTGGAAAGCGGCTTTTTAAATCGCTGCCAAATGTTTAAAAATCAGCTGTAGAGTCTGTTAGTCTCATGACTTATTAATGTTTTATATGACATAATGATGGTAAATGGGGTAGAAATGACAATTTGTTGGTTACAGTGCTAACAGAGAAATGTTGCACAGTGACAGTGCCCCTCATTTTATCAGGCAATTTTCTCCTTTTTCCAGCACTAATTATTTTCTGGTAGTTCACTTACTGTGTGTGGGGAGAGGCTCCAGCCAAACTCGTTTAGTTGCGCTGTTTGATTTTTTTTTTAAAATTTCTGGTCTCTGCTGCCCTGTTTTAAGGAGCATAAGAATGACAAGTAACTACACTGCCATTTTAGGATGATTTATTCACAAACTGTATTTGCATGAACTTTCTACTTTCCCTTCCTAGTAATTTCTGTTTTATTGAATTCCAAGGAACCGAAGCACCTCCACATCACTGCAGCACAGACCAATGTGGTTATTCACCCCTCGGGCACAATGAGCTTAGTTATCGGGGACTCTAAGCCCTCACCAGGCTTAACACATTAATGTTGATGCACATCAGGAAAATACCATCTTTCAACACTTATTGTGTGACACTTTAATTCATCATCTCAGACTCCTCCGCCCTAATGTACTTCACCTTAATGTTCAACTGCTCACAACGGTCTCCAATTCAAATCTGGAAGGACAGATTCCAGAATTGGACCAGATTTTCCTTTTTCCTTTCGAATTGGGGAAAGTTTCACACTTCCCATGGTTACGCTGGACTCAAAGCTTATCTGTTCCAGTGACCCAGATTTCAACCTGTTCACTCCTATCGCAGCATGTTAAGACCCATTGATGATTTAAAACTCTGAGCCAATGGTAGGCAGTTCCTTGATTTTTGATTCTCTGATTAAATTGACTGGCAACCTTTGAGAATCCTTATTTATAAATGTTAATTTTAATTCACTATTTTGTACTGAATCATTGACTTAACTGGACTGTGGTACAAAGATTTCAGATTTATTTATTTGCATTTTTTTAATATCCTGTCTCATGTCTCTCTGGGAATAGATGGCCTGTTTCAAAAGCCTGTGTTGGAAGTGGGATGGGAATCGAAAGTATTGGGCAGTATGTTTTGGGCTGAAGTAGTTGACGGGAGGTGTGGCTTGACCTTTGAGGCCAGCTGGTTCTCCCACTTGGTGTCCTGGGTTAGGAAGGGGGCAGGTTCCTACTCCCAGGTGTTACCAGTGCAGCTCTCTTCTGTCTGGGGCTTTATCACTGTAGGATGTCTGCTGCTACAGGGTTGGAAGAAGAGACTTGGTTTTTACCTCATGAGGGAAGAAAAGTTGTAAACTCGAGTGTTGACAGAAAAGATATAGACTGAAAATTTTTCTTCTCCCCCAGAATGTTCTCCTCGACACCTAATAAACTCTTAATATGGCTCAGTTGTGCACTTTTCAATTGGGCAAAAAACCTCCAATGTCTGCTTCGGTGAATGGAAGCACTACGTCACTCTCCCCAAACTCCTATGTCAGAAGTTGTTGCAGATGTTGTCTGCAACGTCAGTCTCCCTCAGCTCTTAGATCTGAAGAGTGCTGCATCCTGCGCCAGCGTGGTGCTCATTCTCCTGTCCAGTCCCAACAGGAAATCTTTTATTTCCCACCAGTAATTCATGTGAAATTCCGACTATGATTGCCATCTGATTTCGATCTGACCCCTTGCAGGCAGCGTCCATAGGATTGTAAAGCCACTTTCCGCTGGCTTTATTAATACTGGTTTAATTTGAAGTGCTTGTGTTGTTCCAAACTCTTAACCGAGCAAGGGGGAATTGATTGATTATAGATGGCTGCACTTGGGAGAAATGTTCAATTTCTTTTAGTTCTTTGTATTTATTCATTAATAAAAATGTACTGAAAATTCTGGTGTTTGAGTTCTGTGATTCCGAACTTTGAAAGACTTGTTCAGTGCTTTAGTGCAGCTCTGTGTCTGTCCGTTGGGAATGTCTATGTTTTTGGATAGAAAGAAGCTTGGCATTTATTGCTGCAGTTTGAATCGTTGAAAGGACAGTACTGAGGCTGTACAACCAGCAGTCACTCTCTGGTTGAGTTATTATGTAGACTGCAGTCTGTCTACTATTTCACTGTTCATTTGGAAGTTTTAATCTTGTGAAAGGGCTGTAGTTTAGTGCTCAGAATCCATGCGCTCACTGAGACAGCACCAAACCGTCTGTAGGATCAATACAGCTAGCAGACAGCAATGGCTTTCATCCTAGCTGACTGGCTTAGATTTGCAGCCAGGTTTCAGAGACAAAAGGTGAGTGTCCTGCAGGGTGATGTCATATCCTCATTCTTTCATTTCTCTCAAATATTCTCTGAAGCTGAAACTTGGCTGCAGTACCTCCTACAGCTGGGACACTGGCATCTAATGGCAAAAACTGGATACTGCAAGGAATCGCCACTTTTCTTTCCCTCTCCTGGAGAATGCTGGGAGTTCACCGCATAACTGCCAGCAAGGAAAGACAAGTTAAACTTTCGGGCATATTACAGCCTAATCTGCAAAATGCTAATCTGTCTAATTGTCAAACTTTCAGTGGATATTTTTGTTTTATGGAATTCCAGTGTTTATTTTCTTAACTGTACATGGTTATCATATGCCAATCCCATGTCATTAGGGGAAGCAATGGTATAGTGGTAATGTCACTGGACTAGTAATCCAGAGCCCAGGCTAATGCTCTGGGGGCATGAGTTTGAATCCCCACCACAGATGGTGAAATTTGAATTCAATTAATAAAAATTTGGAATTTAAAAAAAAAAAGCTGGTCAATGCGAACTATAAAACCCTTCCGATTCACTAATGTTCTTTTAGGGATGGAAATCTGCTGTCCTTACCTGGTCTGGCCTACATGTGACTCCAGACGCATAGCAATGTGGTTGACTCTTAAAATGCCCTCTGAAATGGCTGAGCAAGCCGCTCAGTTCAAGGGGCAAAATTAGGTTGCCAGCAACGCCCTCATCCTACAAAATGATTTTTTTTTTTAAGGGTTAATCTGCCCCTTGCCACTCTGCTCTAGGATCCTGCACGTGTCCGTCTATTTCTGTGAGCTTTGTTGAACTGCAAAGCAGAATTTGTGTCACATTAATGCAGGATATTTAGAATAAATTTCCCTCGAGTTTTCTCCCCCTTTCTCTCATGAAGGTGCTGATCCCAGCAAGGGTCTAATTCCACAGGTGGCAACAGCTGTAAGACTTTGCCAACTGTCCAAATTTGATGTATATGGCCAGATGGTGAGTGTTGGCTAACCATCCATGTGGGCATTGTAACCGAGCCTGATTGTAACCATCCATGTGGGCATTGTAACCGAGCCTGATTCTTCCCTCTCCAGAAACATTTGTTTCTTCCAGCTGGACAAGTGTCAGGAGTGAGAACATTGGCTGTCTTTTATATGTCTCCAACCTCATCCCCCAGGCCCAGGAGCAGCAAAGACAATTATAGACTCATTAACCAAGCACAGATGAGGCATCAAGCCATCCAATTCCTGCTGTGTTTTACACAGGTTATCTGGGCTTTATCTGGCTCGAGGGTGTCTAAAGGTACCAGTTCTCTGTATTTCTGATTTGAGTTGAAGAATATTCACATAATATATGAGCCTCTGGTGGTAATAAAACTCTCGTTGAGCTGGGGTTTGACAGCTGAATGCCATCTGGCGTCTCGCTGAAATGGCCCATTGTTTGAGGCTGGGCACTAAGTGCTTCAAGCAATTTGACCATGGTGAGGGTGGGTTATCAGCATAGACCTGCCAATTCTGCCCTTGCCCAAAATCCACATGCATGCCCTTTCTAGTAGGTGCCTCTGGACTGCAGTAAGGACCACGAATTCTGGCTGAGTGCTCTTGGGCCACAAGAGGGAACAATGTGGGCAGGCCTTGGTGAACTGTCTACATATCCTTTTGCACACTACGCTATCCCTTACAAACTACATCTAGATCACACAAATACTGGAACATTAGGCTAGATTTTCTCACTAGACCCTGAAGTTGGGACCAACTGAGGGTCCTGAGCCCACACTTAGCACCAGCGCCCCATGGCACAATCTTCCCAAAGGCGGCCTCCTAATTGTCCACCTCCGTGCTCGCTGTCCAATTGAAGACAGTGGGCGGGGTCCCTATGCTGGTGGCCCAGCCCAATCAGAGGGCTGGCAGCACTGGAGCCTTGGCAGTGTTGCTCAGCGAGGTGGGCAGTCTTGGTGTAGTTCTGAGACCATGAGTGCCTCTCAGTATGGAGGTGCTCATGCAGGTGTGGATTTAAAGGTAAGATTTTAAGGCCAAAGCTATTAGCCCCCCCTTGCACAGAGGGGAAACTCCTCTGGGTGCATAAGTTGGGTTATGGGTGTGGACTCCTCTTTGGGGCATGCAGCCTTTGGCTCCAATGGCCCCCTGGCCTGCTGCATGGAAGTTGGCTCCATTGTGATGATGGCCTACGCATATGGCAGGGGGCCTTTCCACCAGCGGCAAAATGCCAGCACAGCCATAAAATCTGACCTAATTTGTTTCATAATTGGCTGCCCGGCTCTGGTGCGGGCAGTTGATCTGGGTCTTGCCCCTCCCTCACCCCCCCCCCCCCCCAGCCCCACCCCAAAAAAATCGCCCAGCAGTGGGATTGCGTCGGGGAGCCGTCCCAACCTGCCCCCTCTCTTTCCCTGGCTCCCCCTCCACCCTACGCCTCCAAGCTTGTCATAATGGGGCAGGGAAAATTCGCCCCATTGTGTTAACTTCACTAAATCCCTCTTGTTGGAAATGTATAGACCATTTAATTGTGAAAATATATCCAACTTGTGTGATTTGATTGTTTAAGGGCGAGCGAAGGGTCCAGTAATCAATGACTGGAAATGCATATACAGAGAGTGAATAGTAGCAAAAGTAAACCTAGAATGCCAGTAGTGAAACTGCAATACCATGGTAATAGAATAAAGGTATTGTGGTTTCAATGGGTAAAGATAAATCAAGGAGCGGTATCTGGAAGTTCACCACACACAGCAATTACTGCTTAGAATGGATTCCTGGGTTAAGGGGCTGGAGGCAAAAAGCTCAATCATTTAAGAGTTGGATTTTAATGGAGGCACTATGGGTTTTTATGGTGGGATGATCTGGGGAGGTGCTGGAAGGGGTCCGAATGCCCTTCCTCATCGATATTGTGACTTCTGGGTATCGAACAACCAGCCATGACCTAACTATTGACAAATATGCTCTGTTAATCGGACAAAGCAACATTGTGATTAAAAACAGAAAATGCTGGAAATACTCAGCAGCTCTGGCAGCACCTGTGGAGAGAGAAACGGGGTTAACGTTGCAGGTCTGTCACCTTTGTCAGAACTGGGAAAAGTTAGAACTTGTCCGTGGGTGTGTTTGTGTAAAGGGTGAGGCTGTAATTACTGAATACTGATTTACCTAATCATTAACAGTAAGCAGTAACATGATTTCTTGGCAATCCCTAAACACCGGACAAGCTATGTGAGAAAAAGTGGAATGTCCACTTTATAGAAACAACTTTGCTGGAACTGAATATACTTGATGCATTTCTCTGGACAGACCTGCTGCATTACTGGATTGGTCAAGTTTCATCCATTCGGTTAGGCTGGATGATTTGGTAATATTGAATGGGTTATTTCCTCAATTCTGTTTCCTTGCTGGTAGAATATCTGAACCACTGAGCAGACTGAAAGACTGGAATTTTTTGAGGCAAGGGATCTTGCTAACGTTGCTGACAGTTGAGAGATTTAGCTAGTCGAACAGAGTTATGCATAATCCAGATCCTGTCGGGACACGTTCCACATAACTGGTGTCACCTAGTCCCAACTCCCAAACTGGCAGGACAATGTGGATTGTAGCTTGAACTCTCATGCTTGTCATTCAATGTATTCCTAGTGATCCCTCTTTGTGCCTAATATTATCTAGGCTGGGATCTGATGCCCTTGGAGATTGGAGCTTGGAATGACGCAGTCACAAGGTCCTGTGATTATTGGAGATGTTTGTACTCCCTGCAATCACTGCTGGAAGGGCCAGATCATGGAACCATCCCACAACTTCTTCCAGTTAAATGTTGCGAAGCGTGAAGCCAGCAGTTTTGGACACCCCAATTACCCCCCCCCCGCCCCCCCCCACCACCACCACCATCACCACCACAAGGTCTGTAACTGTGCCCCCAATTTCATCCCCCTCCCCGACCACTGTCACAGACTGAACCAGACTATTTGCAACCTCAGTCTTTTATTTGTCCCCAAGCTAAGCTTCTGACCATACATTATCTCCATTACAAAAATCTTGTGCTTCCACCTTCATAATATCTTCTACTTTCTCCCCTACCCCAGCCTGTCAGCTGCAGAAAGTCTCCTTGGCTTTGTCACCTCCAGACGACTATTCCAACGCTTTCCTGGCTGTCCTCCCATCCTCAATCTATAAACTTCAGCTGATCAAAAATTCTGCTGTCCACATCCTGGTCCCATCCTCGCTGACTCGTGTCGTCTCCCAATTCACTTGCGCTTCAAATTTTAAAAAATTCTCATTCTCATGTTTAAATCCCTTCATGGTCTATCTCTAATTTCCAGCCCTACAACAACCCTCCCCTCACTAGGCACTCCACCTCCCTTACTCTGACCTCTTGTCTGTCTTCCCTTCACTGCAGATTAGCAGCAATGTCTTCAGCTGCCTTGACCTTTTCCTCCGCCTCTCCACCTTTAAGACCCTCCTTAAAGGCCCTCTTTTTACTCAAGCTTTTGTTCAGCCTTCCTAATACCTCCTTTGGTCTGTTCTTTTTTTTCTTGATTCTGCCTCTGTGAAGCACCTTGGGATGCTAAAGGAACTGTATAAATGCTGTTACGCCAATGTGTTTTGGTGAATGATAATTTTTTTGGTCCACTGGCTGGAGATCAGAATTTGTATTTTTTTTTAAAAGACATTTTTAAAAAGACAAGTTACCAGCAAAGTCATCCTTTCAGCTTAAGATGATCTAATTTGTAACACTGTATCCAATACTGCAATGCTTTTGAGGAGAGACCGAATGTCCTCAGTCCAATGCTCAGTCCTCAGCATGAACCAAGGACCCAGGAAGTTTAAAGGAACTACCTGTTCTCTCAAAGAAGAAATACTGCTCACTGCTATGTTTTGAATCACCTAAGTGACTGTCATGTGACAATCCCCTCCCCATCTGTGGTTTTAAGCTGGTGTTTTCTCTGCAGCAGAGGAGAAGCAACTGGACCCTGACATGAGCAGACCTAAGTGGGGGGTCTCTCCCTCTTTCTCGATTCCAGCTTGAAAGCTTTCAAATCCTGCTTGTTGACTGACCACCTACATACTCCGGCTCCAATCTGAAACCTCATTGGAGGAAATCATCCGCCTCGCAATTTCCACAAGACTCACCGCACCAGTCATCTACCTCTTCACACTAAAAGCCTCAGGACCACCGAATTCAGCTAGAAGCCAGCCGAATCACCAAACAGCACAGACTATACCTTTTTAATGGACTCTAACTCAACCAATCTACCTTTCCCTATTCTGTAACTGATCCGTGTATATGTAAACCTCTAGTTGTGTGTGTATGAGTGAAAGTTGGTGTGCTGTTTGTTATTTTATTCGGTTTAGGTACAATAAAGTTAACCGCTTACTTTGTTAACTCAAAAAAACTTGTCCAGTTGGTTCTTGTTATGATCACAGCAAGTAATCAAACACCTCCTGAATTGGCCGGTACATCCACTTTCAGAGAGAATTAAACCTGTTGTGGTCATTCAAGGAGAGGGAAAAGAGAGAAGCCCTTTGACCTCCTCCTCACTTGACAATGCAAGTTAAGAAAAAGAAACAAAATGGGAGGAAGAATTTCTATTTTTGGGAGGAAAAAAAAAAGTCTCATGATACCAGATTTACATTATGGCATTTTCAGAAATCCCATTCAAAAATCTAGGCACCAAATCAAGTCCTGCTGAGACCTTCATCAAATCGTCAGCTGCTGCTGTCTACCTCAACACAAGTGGGGGTTGTTGTAGATTCGATTCTCCCTCCCTCCAGGAAGCATTCTCTGCCTCTTCAGGGTTGATTTATTTTTAAATTGTCTCTTCTCTTGGAGATGCTGACTCTTTGTTGGGGTTTGGGTTCCGCAGGTGACAGCTGATCTTTGGCACCTCGCCTCCAAGAGACCATTCGTGTGTGAGCGAAGAGCGTTCCAGTGGGCTATTCAACTGAGGAGAGCATCACAACTGAGCCTGATCATGTATTCAGCAGACACACACAACACACTTTCCACTAGGAGTGACTAGGAGGTGATCAGGAGCTGTTACGTAGACTGAATTTCCTGTTTCCTTACCCAGAGGTGCTTCTACTGGAGCTCCTGCTGAGGTTGGCTTACTCAGCACTGACTGGAGATCGCTGTGGCGATCTTGAAACTCAATTTTAAAAAAGTAATAAAAATTGTGTGTGAGACAAGGAAAATATTTGGTGAATGGAGCTTTGTTTCCACTCTCAGAATGCTGGTGATAGCATCAAACTGCCCCAGGACACACACACCACTGTCAGTAAATGCACCAAGGACTGTTCTGTCAAGCCAGTCTTAAGACATCTTTATTTCCCACACGACTTGTCTTTGGAATTTGTCTGAGTGCAATTGATTTCCTGATTGTCTGAACAGTTTAGTGCTGTGGACCTATTTGCACTTGAGTGTACCAAATCGGCTTCATGTGAGGAATTACTGGGGTTTAGTGTAATTTATCTTGCAGTGGGGAAGGAGTAACATGATATTAAATAATGAGGTAGAGAATATGATGGACATAGGCTCTGTGGAGGAGCTTGATGGGTTCAAATGGCCTTTTCTTTACTCTGGGCTTTCCTATGGTCCACGATCCCTTTCCCTCTCCCCTTTTACTTCCTTATCTCCCGCTTTCCCTCCATCGCTCTATCCTCTACCTAGTTCTTTCCCCATCTCTCTTCCTTGCCTTTCTTCTCTCTCGTTCTCTCCCTAGTTTTCGATTCAATTCTCTTCATCTCCCCTTTATCCTTTTCCCCCTCCCCTTTATCTATCCTCATACCACCCTCCCTCACCCGCTTTGCTAAATCCCTCCCTTCCCGACCCCATTCTCCATTCCACACCTCCTCCACCTCTTCCTCTCATCCGCCCACCTTCTAACACCCTCCCCTTCCTCAATCCTCATAGCCCCTCACCCTCCTCCTCACAACCCACTCCTCATGCCCACCTCTTCCTCACCCACTCCTCCTCTTACTCACCCCCACCTCCCCACCCCACCTTCTCCCCCTATTTCCTCACCCCTACCTCCTCACTCCCTCGCCCTCCTCACCTCCCCTCGCCACCCTCCTCACTCCCTCGCCCTCCTCCTCACCCTCACGCTCCTCCTCACACCCCCTCGCCCCACCCTCCTCATCCCACCCCACACCCTCCTCCTCACGCCCTCCTCACACCCCTCACCTCCACCACCCTCACACCTCCCTCCTCCTCACAGCCCCCTCACCCTCCTTCCCACACCCCTTCACCCTCCCTCCTCACACCCCTTCACCCTCCCTCCTGCTCCCCCCATCTCATATCCACACCCACACACCACTCACCCTCCTCCCCCCCACCCCTCACCCTCCCTCCTCCCACCCCTTCACCCTCCCTCCTCCTCCCCCCATCTCATATCCACACCCTCACACCACACACCCTCACCCTCCCCCCCACCACCCTTCACCCCTCCACCTCCCACCCCTTCACCCTCCCTCCTCCCACCCCTTCACCTCCCTCCTCCTACCCCTTCACCCTCCTCCTCCTCAGCTTCCTCACCCTCCTCCTCACAGCCCCACCCTCCCTCCTCACCTTCCCTCCCTCCACACCCCCTCACCCTCCCTCCTCACCCCCTCACCCACCCTCCTCACCCCCCCTCCTCACCCTCCCTCCTCACCCCCCCTCCTCACCCTCCCTCCTCACCCTCCCTCCTCACCCCCTCACCCACCCTCCTCACCCCCTCACCCACCCTCCCTCCTCACCCCCTCACCCTCCCTCCTCACCCCTCACCCTCCCTCCTCAACCTCCCTCCTCACATCCCCTCACCCTCCCTCCTCACACCTTCTAACCCTCCCCTCCTCACACCCCCCTAACCCTCCCTCCTCACACCCCTTCACCCTCCTCCTCCTACCCCTTCACCTCCTCCTACCCCTTCACCCTCCTCCTCCTACCCCTTCACCCTCCTCCTACCCCTTCACGCTCCTCCTCCTCACACCCCTTCACCTCCTCCTCAGCTTCCTCACCTCCTCACCCTCCTCCTCACCCCCTCACCCTCCTCACACCCCCTCACCCTCCCTCCCTCCCTCCTCACACCCCTTCACCCTCCCTCCCTCCCTCCTCACACCCCTTCACCCTCCTCACACCCCTTCACCCTCCCTCTTCCTCACACTCCTTCCTCCCTCCTCCTCCTCATATCCACTCACCCTCCCTCCCTCCTCACATCCACTCCCTCTCTCCCTCCTCACATCCCCCCCGCCCCTCCCTCTTCCTCATAGCCCCCTCACCTCCTCCTCCCTCCCTCCTCCTCCCTCCTCCTACCTCCTCCCTCCCTTCCTCCTCCTCCCTCCTCCTCCTCCTCCCTCCCTCCCTTCCTCCTCCCTCCCTTCCTCCTCCTCTCCTCCCTCTCTCCTTTCCTCCTCCTCCCTCCCTCTCTCCTTTCCTCCTCCTCCCTCCCTCTCTCCCTTTCCTCCTCCTCCCTCCCTCTCTCCTTTCCTCCTCCTCCCTCCCTCTCTCCTTTCCTCCTCCTCCCTCCCTCTCTCCTTTCCTCCTCCTCCCTCCCTCTCTCCTTTCCTCCTCCTCCCTCCCTCTCTCCTTTCCTCCTCCTCCCTCCCTCTCTCCTTTCCTCCTCCTCCCTCCTCTCTCCTTCCTCTCCTCCTCCCTCTCTCCTTTCCTCCTCCTCCCTCCTCTCTCTTTCCTCCTCCCTCCCTCCCTCTCTCCTTTCCTCCTCCCTCCCTCCCTTCCTCGCTCCTCCTCACCCTCCCTCCGCCTCCTCACCCCCATCATTCTCCCTCCTCACACCCCCCTCCTCATCCCCTCACCCTCCCTCCTCACACCCTCTAAACCCTCCATCTCCCTCAGTCTCCCCTTTCTGGGGGCGGAGCTGCTGTTTCCATGGTGCCCGCTCTCCGCGGCTTCAACACAGACACCGAGACGGACAGGGAGCGCCCGGGGACCGGCCTCCGCTAACAGAGAGCCCAGCAAACGGTACGGGAGCCGAGGCCCCTGTGAGTGAGTGAAGGTGTCAGACTGTGAATGGAGTGAGTGTAAATGGAGTGAGTGAGGATTTGAGTGTAAATGGAGTGAGTGAGTGAGGGTGTGAGTGTGAATGGAGTGAGTGAGTGTAAATGGAGTGAGTGAGTGAAGGTGTGAGTGTAAATGGAGTGAGTGAGTGAGGATGTGAGTGTAAATGGAGTGAGAGTGAGGGTGTGAATGGAGTGAGAGTGAGGGTGTGAGTGTGAATGGAGTGAGTGAGTGAGGATGTGAGTGTGAATGGAGTGAGTGAGTGTAAATGGAGTGAGAGTGAGGGTGTGAGTGTAAATGGAGTGAGTGAGGATGTGAGTGTGAATGGAGTGAGTGAGTGAGGATGTGAGTGTGAATGGAGTGAGTGAGTGAGGATGTGAGTGTGAATGGAGTGAGGGTGGGGAGGGGGCAGAGCTGCCACTCTAACATTCCAGGTTGGTTACCTTGTGTGGAGGCTCAGGGACTGGAGTTTGGGTTATTTATCAATAGTCTCTGTGCAGAGTTGATTCGATCTGAAATGACGATTAAATAATGAATCCCGTTGCTGGAGGAGGGAAGGGCTGCAGTGTCCCAGGCTCTGCTCTGCTTTCTGATTCCGACCAGGGCAGCAACAGGAGGGTGTGAGGGTGAGTGTGTGTCAGACTGTGAATGGAGTGAGTGAGGGTGTCTGGGCTGGGAAGGGGGGGGGGGGGGGGGGGGGGGTGGGGGGTGGAGACTGAGGTGGGTGTGTGGGTGGGATGGGGCTGAATTAGCCACGGTTCCTCTTCTGATTCTCCAGTGACTCCTGTGAGCACAGGATGGGGCTTGTGTGTGACACCTTCCACAGTTGGATATCCTGAGCCTTGCTGTCTGGGCTTATATATGAAGAATAGGGCGAGCTCCCAGGGGCTGACCCTGCCCTTCTACTGCCAGCACTAGGGAGGGAGAAATGCAGAAAGAAGTCTGTTGCTATTTTAATTGTCATACAAAAAAAGTGTAAAGTATAGGAATTTCTTTTGTTTGTCGGATGTTGGTTTTGACAAAGTGACATTTATTGTCATCTCCAAATGCTCTGAGAAGGTGGTGATGGCCCATCTTAATGAATTATTTTTAAACAATGAATGCCATGTGCTAGGCCTATTCACAAAGGCTTTAAGAGTCATGATTTCTTTTGGTATTAAACTACTAATTGCCATATTTGCTCAGCTGGTTCTGCACTACCATACCCTGCTGCCTGCTTTGGAACAGCAGCTCTTTCTAGAACAGTTAACGTTTCTGATTTATTTCCAGATGCAGGAAGTGGCATGAAGGGTTATTTAAAAAGCTCCAATGGAATCTACGTACTTAAAGCCAAGACAACAACCGTCGGACGACTAGAGGATTCTGACCTGTGTTTGCAGGTGGGTGAGGCGTGTTGGGCACTGATACACTGTGTGACGGCTGTGAGGGGGCAAGCAGCTGGGTGAGGTGGTTTTCAGCACCTGGTGCCATTTTCAAAATCCGGAGAGTGAAGTGGGTAGGCGGCACTGAGCCGTGTAAGATGACCTGGGGTGGGAAGTGAGGTGACGAAGAATGACTTTGAAAGGAAATTGTATGGCCACTGGAAGGAAATAAACTTGCAGGGCTATGGGGGCCTAGCGGGGGTGTGGGACTGACTGAACAGCTCCGTGGAGAGCCGGCATGGACTCGATGGGCCGATTGGCCTCCTTCAGTGCCGCAAATGACTATGACAATGAGTGCCTTAAAAATTGGCCAAATACAGGAATTTTTAAGCCTCTTGCTATTTGATCTTCCTGCTATTTGATCTTAAGCAGAACAGAGCTGGTCAAAATTGGGGGCAGTAGAAGTGTTTTTCAGTGAGTTGGAGCTGTGACTAAGGCCCTTGGATGCTCATCATTCTCTCTGATTCACAGTACATTGCTCGATGATAACTGGTATTAATGTATTCTGCAGCTTTCTTCAGCCATCTCAATGAACAAGGTTATGGATATGTTGTCTTTTCTGTATGGAGAGTTGTGGCCACTTATATGCACTTACTTTTTATCATTGAATCTTTCTCTCTCAGAATGGAGGGATTGAAGATCATCATGCTCTGATCGAGTTGAGCGACTCGGAGAACTGTTTTGTTCTCCAGGACCTGAACTCCTCAAACGGAACGTTCGTTAATGACTGTCGTATCCAGAATGCCCGCGGTGCGACTGGCACCAGGAGACGTGCTACGTTTTGGGTTTGGGGGTGACACTTATAGCTTGTGGTGGAGACCATTCCTTCGGTGAGTGGAACGCCCAGAAAGAATGCAGCAAGTTTATGGAATCACAGCCCATGAATGTTCTCCTGAAGGGACTGACTCATGTTGGGGTGTCAGCCATGGTTCAGTGGGTAACACGCTCTCACCTCTGAGTTGGAAGACTGTGGGTTCAAGTCCCACTTCAGACTTGAGCACAAAATCCAAGCTAGCTCTCCCATGCAGTACTGAGGGAGTGCTGCACTGTCAGAGATGCCCTTTTTCAGATGAGGTGTCGAACCAAGGTTCCTTCCACTTGATTAGGTGGATGTAAACAATCCCATGGCAGTATTTCAAAGAACAGCGAGGAAATTCTCTTGATGTCCTGGCCAATGGTTATTCATCAATCAATATCACTAAAATAGATGGTGTGGTCATCACATTGCAGTTTGTGGGATCTTGCTGTGTGCAAAATAGCCACCACGTTTCCTACATTACAGCAGTGACTACACTTCAAAATAAAAAGTGTTTAGTTGGCCGTAAAGTGCATTGGGAACGTCCTGAGATGGTGAAAGGTGCTATATAAATGCAAGCTTTTCTTTCTTTTGGGGTAGTGTTCCTCTCCAAAGTGGCCTTTCTTCATGTGTAAGCCTTGAAGGTGTCATAAGAAATCTGACTCTGCAAAGTGGGTGGGAGTGGCATTACAGCCAAGCCTGTATTTAACTAGTGTGTATATCATAGGAAATAGGATCAGGAGAAGGCCATTTGGCCCTTCGAGCTTGCTCTGCCATTCAAACAGATCATGGCAGATCATCTACCTCTATGCTATTTTTCCCCATCTCCCTTGTTGTTATTAGTATCCAGAAAGCTATTGATTTCTGTCTTGAACATGCTCAATGATTGAGTTTCCACAACTCTCTGGGGTAGAGAATTCCAAAGATTCAGCACCCTCTGAGTGAAGAAATTCCTCCTCATCTCACTCTTAAATGGCCTGCCCCTTATTCTGAGACTGTGTACCCTGGTTCTAGACAGACCAGCTCGAGGAAACATCCTATCCGCATCTACCCTGTCACGCCCTGTAGGAATTTTGTAAGTTTCAATGAGATCATCTGTCATTCATTGAAACCCTAGAGAATACAGGCTTGGTTTCTGCAATCTCTCCTCATAAGACATCCAGCCTGGGCCACTGGATAGTTTTTCCCATTTTCTTTCACCAGTCCCTGCCATTTGGAGTTGCTAGGTGAGCAGCTCAATTTGATCCCAGGCTGACACCGGTGCTGCTCTTGGGCTAGTCACCAGGGGGCACGTGAGATTAGCCTGCGAAAGATACTCCATTTCTCACACTGTGGAAGGATCCAGGCATATCCAGTGTCTTCTCCCAATCATGCCCTGGGATTGGCATGCAGCAGACTGTGTGATCTGCCACTTTGTGGCACCATTTCTGTTGTACATCCACACTTGCAGTGTTATGTTCTGCAGTAAAATTGCAACAAGCATTGGGAGCCTTTAAGTCTGAAAAGGAGACCCACCAAGATTGAAAATTAGGAGAGGACAAGGTAGATCAGATAGGGGGAGGTGTTGTCATGGTGGTAATGTCATTGGACTAGTAATCCAGAAACCCACGATTGATGGTGAAATTTGAATTAATTTGATAAATCTGGAATTAAAAGCTAGTCATAAATAATAAGAACATAAGAAATAGGAGCAGGAATAGGCCATTCGGCCCCTCAAGCCTGTCCCGCTATTCAATAAGATCATGGCTGATATGCTCCAAACCTCAACTCCTCTTTCATGCCAGCTCATAGCCCTCAACTCTCCAATATTTCAAAAATCTACTTCCTCATTAAATACTTTCAGTGACCTAGCCTCCACAACTCTCTGGGTATAGAATTCCAGACATTCACGACCCTTTGAGAGAAGAAATTCCTTTGCATCTCAGTTTTAAATGAGTGTCCCCTTATTCTGTAACTATGTCCACTAGTTCAAGATTCCCCCACTAGTGGAAACATCTTCTCAACATCTACCCTGTCAAGCCCCCTCAGAATCTTGTACGTTTCAATAAAATCACCCCTCATTCTTCTAAACTCTAATGAATAAAGGTGTAACCTGTTCAGCCGTTCTTGATAATTCAACCCCTTCATCCCAGGAATCAGCCAAGTGAATCTCTTTTGAACTGCCTCCAATGCCAGTATATCCTTTCTTAAAATACAGGGACCAAAACTGTACACAGTACTCCAGGTGTGGCCTCACCAACACCCTGTACAGTTGTAACAAGACTTCCCTATTTTTAAACTCCAACCCCCTAGCAATAAAGGCCAAAATTCCATTTGCCTTCTTAATTACTTGCTGCACCTGCATGCTAACTTTTTGTGTTTCTTGCACAAGAACACCCAGATCCCTCTGTGCTGCACTTTTTGGAGTCTCTATCCATTTAAATAATAGTCTGTCTTTTGATTCTTCCTACCAAAGTGCGTGACCTCACTCTTTCCTACATTAAACTCCATCTGCCAAGTTTTTGCCCACTCACTCAACCTATCTATATCCCCTTACAGATTCCTTATGTCCTTATCACAACATGAACTCCCATCTATTTTTGTATCGTCAGCAAATATGGATAGATTACACTCTGCCCCCTCCTCCAAGTCACTAACAAAGACAGTAAATAATTGAGGCCCTGGGACTGATCCTCATGGCACTCCACTAGTTACGTCTTTCCAAGCTGAAAAAGACCCATTAATCCCGACTCTCTGTCTTCTGTGAGTTAACCAATCCTCAATCCGTGCTAATACATTACCCCAAATACTGTGAGCTCCTATCTTGTGCAATAATCTTTTATGTGGCACCTTATCAAATGCCTTCTGGAAATCTAAATACACTACATCTACTGGTTCCCCTTTATCAACTCTGCTTGTTATATCTCAAAGAACTCCAGAAAATTTTTCAAACATGATTTCCCTTTCACAAAACCATGTTGACTCTGTTTGATTGCGTTAAGCTTTTCTAAGTGTCCTTAAATAGTCAATTGTTGTAAAAACCCACCTGGTTCACTGTCCTTTAGGAAATCTGCCGTCCTTACCTGGTTTGGTCTACATGTGACATGTGACTCCAGACCCACTGCAATGTGGTTGACTCTTCAATGTCCACTGAAATGGCCTCAGTTCAAGGGCAATTAGGGATGAGCAATAAATACCCACATCCCATGAACGAATTTTTTTAAAAACTAAGTTGTCGTTAGATGATACCAACCTGACCCTTTAAAAACAGACCAGGTAGATCTTGGTTTCAGTCCCCAGTCTGTGTGCTGTTAGCTGATCTCAGCTGGGCAGTTGTAGGCTTGGTACAATTGTCCTCAGCACCTTTGAGCTGGGGTGCTGCAAATTGCTTTGGGTTTCCAACTCGTAATTGGGAGTGGCTTCTGTTGAACAATGTCGTGATGCCCCCATGTTTGAATAGCCTGCTGACAGTTGACCTGGTCTACCTCTCTCCTATTTCTTGTGTTCTTGAGTTGTGTGAGCTACCAGAAGTGCTGCTGGTGGCTGTGAAACCATATCCCCTCAAGAGTGAGCACCTTCATGAAGAGGAAGATTGCGGACAAGGAAGATTATTCGACACATCTTAGTTTATCATAGGCCCATGAAAGTTTATAGCACAGAAGTATGCCACTTGACCCGTTGTGTCGATGCCAGCTCCCTGCTAGAGCAATCTAAAACTAATCCCACTGTCCCATTCTCTTCCTCTGCTTCAAATGTTTTTATCCATTTTTTTTCTGTAAAACTGCAAAGGCATCTGCCTCAGCCACTTCCTGTGGCAAAGCATTCCATTCTCCCATTACCCTCTGCATAAAGAAATTCTTCTAATCTATTCTCCTTTCTCACGCTTAAAGTCAATTTTAAATTGATAACCCCTTATCACTAAGACCCAGCCAGAGAAAATAATCTTTCTCTATTCATTCTATCATAACCATTCATATCTTTCAAAAACCTCACTTAAATTTTCCCTTCACCTTCTCAGCTCCAGTAGAAATATTAAGTCTCTCCTCGTAACAGTTGTCTCCCATTCCTATCATTATGTTCAACTAAACAGTGTGGCCTAAACTGTATTTTGTACAATTTCATTCCTACTTCTTTACTGTTGTGTGCTATGACCCTATTTATAAAACCCAAAATGGCATTGCCCTTTTTATGGCTTCATCTCCCTGCAGTCATATATTCAGGGATTTTTGTTTATTGAACCCAGCGGTGTCTCTGTTCCTCCAAGGATCTTGTATATCCCTGTGAGATCTCCTGATGATGCAGACAGCTAAGATGAGGTTCAGAGCCTTGTAGCTCTTCTCTGCCCTGCCACCAACACACGAATATCTCCTTTGTGTCTAAGTAACCACAGTTGGATACAGTACTCCAGGAGTGCTCTTACCAGGGCACTGCACTTTGATTTATGCCCAATTGTTTTTCATACATTGTTCAATATTTTAATGCCTTTGTTGATCGCTGCTTGATATTGGTTGGACATGTTGTGGCAAATGTTTAAAGGTTGCTAAAAATGTCAACACTGCCTGTTATTTTGTTAAGTTGCAAGTCCAAACGTTGCTTTTTTTCTTCCCCTGCAACCCCTCCCTTAAGGTGTTCTGTCCTCCAGTGAGTCAACGGTCAGCGTGGCCTGGGCACCTTCAGCTCATCGAGGACTCCAAGCCCTACTCTTGCCCTGCCCCAGCCTCCCAACTTCCTGCACTCTCCGCTCAGTGCTCCGTAAACGCGCCGAGTGGATGGATCCAAGGAGGCAGCGCGACGGTTCCCCACCCACCTCTGAGAAAGCGGGCGGCGAGCGCGGGCAGCAGGCGGGTGAACAGCAGCTACTCCGCTGACATCAGCTGCAGTCCCCCCACCGTGAGACGAGGTATAAGTACTAATTAAAAATGGGCATTGCAACTGATACAATCACATCATCACCAACAGGAAAGAAAGGTTACGTGGACTGCAGTGCTAGGCCCACTGTTGACCTTATTATCTCTAGATGCTAAAAATATCCAAAATATGCTCGAAAAAAATGTTACCAGGGCTCACGAGGCAGCAGATGTTGCATTTGTGGCAGGGAAAGTGTCTGGGGAAGGCAGGTCAGCAACTGTAATACTGAGTATGCAGACCCTTTCTGACTGTTACAAACAAAACCTGACTTTTTCCTTGAGCCACCAAACACCACCAAAGACCGGTCAATGCTGACTCAGCTCACTGCTATCTGTGGGGTCTTGCTGTGCTTGATTTGCCTACACAACAACAGTCACCGTGCTTAATTAAAAGAATTTTGTAGAGCATTTTTGAGAGGTTTCAACAAAAGTTATGATAAGCTGCTGTGAAAATGCAAGTCTATTATAAAATTCAGCCCTAAATATGAATAAAATGAGTACCCTTTTTGCAACTCTCAAACACATATTACAGCACAGTAAGAGGCATTCAGCCCATCATGCTGGTGCTAGCTCCTCAACTGGAGCTACCCAGTTACTTCGAATTGCACTCTGTTGTTATATAATAGAACATAATATCCACTTTGTATGCTGCAGTGTCCCCCACATTCCCAGAAGCTGCAATGACCATCTGTATTGGTGACATTTATTGAAGGAGGAACGTTAGCTAAGATAGAAGAATTCCCTGTTCTTCATTAACATTCAACTGAGCAAGCACAGAGCCTTAATCTAACATCTCAGCCATAGGGTAGCAGC
Organism: Heterodontus francisci; assembly: GCF_036365525.1. Classification (NCBI taxonomy): domain Eukaryota; kingdom Metazoa; phylum Chordata; class Chondrichthyes; order Heterodontiformes; family Heterodontidae; genus Heterodontus; species Heterodontus francisci. The sequence continues at coordinate 27,178,615 of NC_090407.1, read as the reverse complement.
TCTGAACAAACAGCATTCCCTCTACTGCCCTAGAGATTCAGCCTCAATTGTATACTGAAGCCCTGAAGTACAGCTTAAAATCATTGAACCATAGAAAATTTGCAGCTCAGAAAAAGGTCAATCAGACCGCTGTGTCTGCGCTGGCTGAAAAAACCAGCCGCCCAATCTAATCCCACCTTCCAGCACCTGGTCCGTAGCCTTGCAGGTTACAGCACTTCAGGTACAGGTCCAGGTACTTTTTAAATGAGTTGAGGGTTTCTGCCTCCACCACTGATCCAGGCAGTGAATTCCAGACACCCACCACCCTCTGGGTGAAAAAGTTTTTCCTCCTGTCCCCTCTAATCCTTCTACCAATCACCTTAAATCTGTGCCCCCGGTAATTGACCTCTCCGCTAGGGGAAACAGATCCTTTGTGTCCACTCTATCTAGGCCCCTCATAATTTTGTACACCTCAATTAAGTCACCCCTCAGCCTCCTCTGTTCTATGGAAAACAACCCTAGCCTCTCCAATCTTTCCTCATAGCTGCAATTTTCAAGTCCTGACAACATTCTTGTAAATCTCCTCTCTCCAGAGCAATTATATCCTTTCTGTAATGTGGTGACCAGAACTGTATGCAATCAGAGGCAAGAAGTGCTACCATTGGGCCAATAGGTAGACATATTGAATTCTTCCTGTTGAACTGAAACCCTCCTCTCCTCTGACCCTGGAATTCTTCACATCCCTTGTGCTTTGTACTATTTGAACACTGAGTCCCTCATTCCTTCTGATCCTGTGGCATTGGGTCTCTCCTTATCTGTCACTCCAGCATTGACAGCCACTTCTCAGGCACTATGCTCCTGCCGCTGGAAAGCTTTCCCCTCCACCTGGTCACCTCCCACTCTGTGTTCATAACCTTCTCAAAAACCATCCTCTTCAACCAAGCCCCCCTATTCTCCCCACTTTCTCTCAATGTCCACCAGATCCCTTTCCTCTTTATTATGAAGCAATGTGAGACATCCGTGCAAGTAGGGAGCACCATAAAAATGCTGTTATTGATGGTGAGGTTGTTGATGATGTTTTTACACTCGTTACCAGGAGCCTGGACTAATACCCCTGGTCGATCTGTGGGGAATGGGGTACCTATATCCACCTCGCAGACCCTGGAACTGCTCTTACAGGAGAAGGTAAGATGTGTTTTCCATTCCTGCCCAAACACCAATACTAACTGTCCAACCTGCCCATTATAATAACAAAGTTAATGAGTTATTGGTTAATTTTCTTCCTCCTTACTTGTTAAGTGTTTAAGCCTCTTTTTTTTCTCCGATCCAATTTTTTTTCTACTGTTATTTTGGGACGTGAGGTCGTGAAAGGCTCTACATAAATGCAGATCTTTCTTTCTTACCTCGGGACAGGTCATAGGTTGAACCTTTAATTTAATTGTTCGAGTTGATCCAATAGTATCAAGGTATTTTAATGTAGCAGTTGGCTGTGTTTGTGCATATTATCAATTGCAGGAGCATCAAATCCTCAGAATGAGGGCTGAGATCGGCCGCCTAAGTGTTTTTGAAAGTGAGTCCAAGCGTAAAGAAGCCATCATTGCCAACCTGCGCGATGAAGTTGCTGTCTTGAAGCACCAGTTATCCCAAGTGAATCCCACCCAGAATGACCTTGAAATCACGCAGCAATTACTGACGCTAGGATGCGACATTGATGCCAAACAGGAGAAAATTGAAACGCTGAAAGATCAGGTACGACATTTGCATTGCTTACCATGAACTTCACTGTGCTCATTGCAATGAGTATAAAATTGCTGCTATTGGTGATTTTGGGCAGCAGGTGTCAGCATTATCCAGAGATTTGTTTTGACACCGTACTTATTTAACTTGTCCACATGTAGATTTTGAATTCCTGTAGTGATCTCCGTTCTCCCTCTGTTTGGGGATCAGAAGCAGCACCTGGAACAAACTTAAAGCAAAGTAATAAAATTAAGTCCTCATATTGAGGTTCGCAAAATCTTCTTGTTCACACTCCTTGTTCTAGCTGTTAAAATGTAATTAATTCCCATTTGCAGCCTCCAAAGCTGCCGGACCTGTCCTTCCTGAATTCTGTATATACAAATACACACATGCACACAATTTCTAACAGCGGCCTTTGCGTGAAAATCAGGCGCAGCTACCCTGGCTGATTTACCTCTCCCGAGCCCAGCAATGATGAGGCCAATTGGATGAACCGTTGCCCAGGCTGAGACCAGCACAGACCAGAGAGTGCATCTGGCACCTCCTGACCTGTACGACGCAGTTGTTTGCTGAATTCAAAATCATGTAGTGTGAGGGCGGGTACTGACAAAGGATGATTAATAAACACGTTCCCTTTTTGCCTCTTTTGTTAAAGATTACCAAGCTTCAGAAAGGCTCCAGTGAAGTCATGCGGCATTCTCTGACTGAGAGAGATCTGGAGATCACTAAACTGAAGAAGGAAACTGAAAAGCTGGCGAAAGACAATAATATTATCACAGGTAGGAGAGCAACATTGCCCACCAGCCAGGAAATGCACTGAATCAATGACAGAGGGGTAACACAGTGGGCGAGTGCCAGGTGCAGACCAGGCCAGTGCTCAAAACTCACCTGCTGCTCCAGAAATTTACCTCCCGGGCCTCTTTTAAATGCCGCCAGCCTACTTCCTGCCCATTCCAGTAGTGAGGTCAGTGGGAATCATGGAAAATGTGGGGCCCGGAGGCCATCCACTGACAAAAAGTGGCAGCATTGCCTGCCGGGTCGTCTTGCGGGGCTCCATGTGATCGGGGTGGGGGGTGTGGGGGAGGTGAGATCAAGAGAGAGCTAAGCTGTCCTTGTACGACCCTGATGTACTTCACCGCTGGGTGGCCCCTGACCGGGAACTCACTCCTGCTCCCCACTCAGGCTGTCGAGTAAAAACTGCAGTCAGGTCCCGATTATATCATCAGGACCCCATATTGGACATGCACCCCGCTGGCTTTGGGAAAGCTTCCTTGCCACCTACTGAGGGGAACAGGTAACAGTCAGAGTCTGACAGCTCCTGGCGGCTTCAGGTGGGTACGTTACTCGGCCAATTTTAACTGCCCACCTGCCCAGTTACTGCATGGCCAGAGGCAGGTGAGTGATAGAGCAGGTTGATGTGACAGTCAGTTTATGCAGGTACACCACTAGGCCCATGACAAACAGGTGGCACGCTGCATTAGTCAAGGGTGCAATAGGGCAGGTGGGAAAATTATGAAACGAATAGTCCTGACGATTTTGTGCTTTATCCTGGACAGGGCTAGTGACCAGCTTGCAGCGCGAAATCACTGCCAAAGACCACCAACTGCTGCGGGTAAATGCAGAGGGAGAGAAACTGAGGAAAGAGATCCGAGACAAGGATGGTCAGCTGGCAGCCATGTCGGCCAAGGTAGGCAGTGGGGGAGGAAGGAAAGGGGAAGAGCGTGATCAGAACAGCTAAAAGGTAAAAGTGGAGTTGAGGTAGAAGATCGGCCATGATCTTATTGAATGACGGAGCAGGCTCGAGGGGCCGAATGGCCTGCTCCTGTTCCGATTTCCTATGTTCTTATGTAAAGCAAACCAGGGACACTGAGGCCAGTTTGAGCTCCTCATTTGCTTCCCCCAGTGTGATCAGCTAATTCAGCACAGCCCTGAGATTAAGTGTGACCCATCTTGTCCTCCGCGGCTCAGCCACTCACTGGATAAATGAGTTGAAGCATCAGGAGGGCACTAGCATTTTCAGCATTGGCCTGAATATTTGAAGCTGTCTTCCCCAGAGAACGTGGGCCTGGCTTGAGTGAATCCCTTTCCGTTCTTTGGTGTTAAGTATCTAACTGAAATTTCTTTCTGGTTCAGTTTTCTAGAATGAGGGAAACCAGGAATGACCAGGAGGAGCTGGTGAGCAAAGAGAAGGAGCTGGTGACCCACAGGCATGTGAGTGAAGCTAGTGAGGTGCATCAGCATCTGATTAGTTATTTTGGTTTATTTGGTCCACCCCTCTGCTGATTTTTCTGCCCTCCTATTTTGAAGATGCAAATTCTTGTTGTAACATACACATGCCAAATTCTTCTCTGTTATTTTTACACCAGCCATAGCCCATGAACAGTATCAATTGTAGTTTGTGGTTCTAACCAATAAATTAGATTTATTCCACTGGAGGATTGAATGGGCCCAGCTTAGGTGGTCTACTGGCACCAGGCATCCTGTTTGTGGTCATATTGTTCTGAGGCAAGTGAAGGACAAGCTATTCCAGCAGGAAGAGGAAGGAGTTGGCTGACCTGTTGTGCTCCAAATGGCCCTTTCAAATGCGAGGTTATAGGAGAGCTCAGAATAAGTCAGCTGTCTATATTCCGCATCAGGCAAAGATGCATGGTCACAGAGTCATGGTAGAAATCAGACCTGGGTTTAAGGGAAACCGCTATCGTTTCACAGGGTAGTGCATATGGATCAGACTCTCACCAATAGCAGCTGATGTTTAGGCAGTTAGCACTTCAAAAAGGAGCTTAATAAAATCGCTGGTTGGGAATGGGATTGTAGGTTGAAGATCAGTTACAGAATGAAGTGCTAAAATACTTAATGGGAATAAGTCAGGGGGGACTCTTCTTCTTTGGCCTCCTTATCTCGAGAGACAATGGGTAAGCGCCTGGAGGTGGTCAATGGTTAGTGGAGCAGTGCCTGGAGTGGCTATAAAGGCCAATTCTAGAGTGACAGGCTCTTCCACAGGTACTGCAGAAAAAGTGGTTTGTCGGGGCTGTTACACAGTTGGCTCTCTCCTTGCGCTTCTGTCTTTTTTCCTGCCAACTGCTAAGTCTCTTCGACTCGCCACACTTTAGCCCCGCCTTTATGGCTGCCCGGGGACTATGACAGGGAAAATGTTGGCTGTAGGTGGGGTCGTGGGTGAGGAGGTAGCAGGTCAGGGTTGAATGGTGGAGATGTGAAAATGGATGAATGTCTGGAGTACTTATACAGAATGTTCCCTCAGGAGGTTAAATGGGTGGGATACAGTTCACGATAGAGTAGATCATACACAGTCTATGGGAGGAGTGGTTTCGAAGAGCCAAATGGCCGCCTCTTAGCCTCTGCTTTCTGATAGTCTATGGAATTAAATAAGAGGAGAGAATATAACTGGAGGCGGGAAAATTAAAGCTGTTTTCATGTTTGTGTCAGAATGCAAAACAACTGGAGAACCGAATGAAGGAGCTGGAGTCGGAGATCAAGCAGCTTCGCAGTCAACAGGAGGACATGAAGACCAGTGTGTCTGAGGAGAAGCGGGTAGGCAACTAGGACTCAAATTATTCATTCCATACCTTTGCCAAAGACGTTGCCTCATGCTGGGGTACAGCCCCATAGGTGTTGGTGTACAATATCTTATATATACAATATATACAGTATCCTCCCACCCAAATGCCCATTCTTCATGAGTGAACCTGAAAAGCGAGTATCATCGGAATATTCGACTGTGGAGGTCATTGTGGGTCATTGTTGCCGATGCTGTTTCCATCCTCGCCCAATATCCACAGACCCACATCAGTACTTTCCAGCGGAGTTACTGAACAGCTGTCTGGAGCAGGAATCCTGACTGATTTTCTTTTTTTCTCACCCCCACGCCATTTAGTCCAGGATCGCTGAGGCCAGTTACAGCTGCTGGTTTGGCTAAAATCAGTTAACTCAACACAGCTCAGTGGTCGAACCTGGGACTTTCCTGGGAAATTTACTCATAAAATATAAAGTAATTGGAAGAATGTGAAGCTCTGAACCTTGAAGAAATGCAGGGATGCGGCACAAAGTAACCAACCCGCAAGATGGTAAATTGTAGATGGTAAAATGTCACAGATAAACCGGTTTGAGAATTAGAGCTTATTACATTGTTTGTAATGATCTGAATTTTAGGTTTCAAATGGAGAATAAACTGATTAAACACAAAGTTGAAATTGGATCAATGGAGTGGCTCAGATAATGAGTTGAAAAGACTCACAACAGCCAACCCTCAGCTCAGTAATTGTATCAATATTCTCAGCCGATTATTGATTCCTGCCCATTATTACTAATAAAACACAATTATCCTTATTCTTGTTTATTTTAATTGTAAACCATTGAAACTTCCTTGAAATTGTTTGCAAAATAAAAATAACCAGAAATTGACCTATGACCCTGTAGACCATAAGAATGTAGCAAGGTAAAGAACAATATATGGCCATCCAGCCTAACAAACATTATCCCTCCAGTATCCCAACTCTCCCATTAGACCTCATCCAACAGCATTCCAACTGTCAGCAAAGCTCAGCTCTCTAGTACCCCAACTCTCCGATTGAAACTTATCCTTCTAGCCTTCTAACTCTCCCAGCCTCGTATCCCCAAGAACACAAGTTATGTTTGCAAACTTCATTTTCACTAATTTAAATATAGTTGTCAGCTTGGTTCAGTTGCTTTTGAGTCAGAAGGTGATAGCTTCCAACTCTACTCCAGGATTTAAACATATAATCTAAGCTGATACTTCCAATTTCCTACTGAGGGAGTGCTGCATTGCCATCTTTTGGATGCGGTACTAAACCAAGATCCCAGCTAGCTATTCTGGTGGTCCAGGCATATATTAATGATCGCATGGCAGTGCTTGAAGTAGGACAGGAAGTTCTCCCAGTGTCTTGGCCAATAGTCCTCCCTTAACCAACACCACCAGAAACTGATTAACTGGGGGTTGAGTTTGCTGACGATGCAAACGCTAGGTGGCGCAGTACTGACACATGTGCAAATGCAGCCTCTTCCACTGAAATGTCACTGTCTGCGAAATCTCAGGCAGCTGCCAGTAATAAAGATGGTGCTGCTCAATTTGAGACAAAAAAAACAAATTAAACCCAAAGCCCCTCAATGCTTCGATCACTGCCTCTATCACACCCCCAACAGTATCCTGCTCCCTCTTGCCATCGTTCTTCTCTTCGCCACTCCCTCCCGCGCCTGTCTTCTCTCCGTTCACTCCCTGCCTCGCTGCTGCCTTCCCTCAGCCACATGCTCATGCCCTCGCCACTTCCCCCCTCCCCCAGCCACTCTCTTCCTGCCTTGCTGCTTTCCTTCTTTCGGCCGTTTGCTCCTGCATCGCCCTGTCACCCCTCGGTCGCTGGCTCCCCGACTTGCTGCTTCGGCAGCTTGTTCTCCACCCACCGCCACTTCTTTGGGCGGCGCGGTGGAGAGCGATCAGTCGCGGGGGGAAGCGACGAGGCTGGGAGTGAGCGGGTGAGGGCGGGAGCGAATGGCTGACAGGGGGAAGCGAGCGGCCGAGGGGGAATGGGTGAGGGTGTGAGCAAGTGCATGAGGGAAGGCAGCGGCAAAGGTGGGAGTGAGGGGCTGAGGGAAGGCAGCGGCAAGGGTGGGAGTGAGGGGCTGAGGGAAGGCAGCGGCAAGGCGGGGTGGAGCAGGAAATTGAAAGCGGGGATGGCGGGAGGGATGGGGTACTGTTAGGGGAAATGGAACCGGCGATTGCGGCTATTGAGGGGTGAGGATGTCATTACGTGGTGACGTCAACGCGCGCATACGTGCATTCAGACTGGCAGATGTTCGTATGCACTGGCGTGCGCGATTGATCCACTCATGCTCTGCATTGTCAGGAATCACCGTGTTAACTGGGCATTCATCTCATTGTTGTTTGTGCAACTTTGCTGCTGAAGATACTAGTGTAACAACAGTCACTGCATTCCAAAATAATTTATTATTGTGAAGCATTTGAGACATTTCTGATGAGGCCTGTGTAGATGAAACGCTTTTTCTTTATATCTTCTGTTCTTGGTCCTGCTTTCCTGACTTATTTTGTACCAGTTTACTCAAATGTTGCTGTTTTGTTTTAGGCCCAGGAACGACTCCAGGATGAGTTGGAGAGGACCAGGCTACTGCTGCAGGAGATGGGCCGAAGGGAGCGGCTGGTGAGGGTAGATCTGGAGCAGACCCAGGCCAAGGTTAGAGAGAAAGCTGCTGTGTTTACACCACGACTTACAAGCTCAGATTCACAACAAAAGCACGTGGAACTGGACCAACACCTGGGAAAGGCCAGAGTGGGAGTGGCTTCAAGAGCCGCACTGTAGGGTTGGCAAATTTTGCCCAGAGCCGACAGGAGCTGAGTGCAGCCAATGTGCCAACTTGGCTTAGTTGACAGTTCTGGGTCAGAAGGAGCACAGTGTCCCAAGCACATGTTGAACGATCAGCCTGCTTTTACTCAATACTCCAGTGGTCAGCCTTCCTAAACTTCAGCTCATCCAAAACTCTGCTGCCTGTATCCTAACTCACCACAAGTCCCGTTCACCTATCGCCTCTGTGCTCGCTGACCTATATCTGCTCACTGTCCAGCAACATTTTGATTTTAAAATTCTCATCCTGGTGTTCAGATCCTTCCATGTCCTTGCACCTCCCTATTTCTGTAACCTCCTCCAGCCCGATAACCAATAACAGCAATGTGCATCTATGTAGCGCCTTTGACATAGTAAAATGTAGAATGTTTGCAGCACAGAAGGAGACCATTTGGCTCGTCATGCCTGTGCCAGCTCTCTACAAGAACAACTCAGTTGGTCCCATTTCCACATAACCCTACAATTTATTTCTCTACAGGTTCTTATCCAATTCCCTTTTTAAAGCCTCGATTGTATCTGCCTCCACCAGCCTCTTGGGAAGTGCATTCCAGATCCTAACCACTCGCTGTGTAAAAGAGTTTTTCCTCAGGTCGCCATTGGTTCTTTTGCCATTTACCTTCTATCAGTCACCTCTGGTTCTCGTACATCTTTTCTGCACCCTCTGTATCTCTTTATTCTGTGGGCGTCCAGTTTGCAGTGCCCAGAATTGGACACAATATTTCAGTTGAGGCTGAAACAAAGCTTCATAAAGGTTCATCATAACTTCCTTGCTTCTGTACTCTATGCCTCTGTTTATAAAGCCCAGAATTCCATATGCCTATTTAATCACTTTCTCAGCCTGCCCTGCAGTGATTTGTGCACATATACCCCCAGGTGTCTCTGTTCCTGTGCTCTCTTTAGAATTGTGCTCTTTAACTTATATCGCCCACCCTCATTCTTCCTACCAAAATCTACCTCTTCACACTTCTCTGTATTAAATTTCATCTGCCACGTGTCCGTCCAATCCATCAGCCTGTCTATGTCCTCTTGAAGTTTATCACTATACTCTTCACAGTTCGCAATACTTCCAAGTTTTGTGACGTCTGCAAATTTTGAAATTGTGCCCCGCACACCCAAATCTAGGTTATTAATGTATATCAAGAAAAGCAGTGGTCCTAGTACTGACCCATGGGGAACCCCACTGTATACCTACCTCCATTCTGAAAAACAACCATTAACCACTACTCTGTTTCCTGTCAATCAGCCAACTTCGTATTTGTGCTGCCATTTTCCCTTTTATTCCATGGGCTTCAAGCTTGCTGGTAGGTTGATTATGTGGTACTTTACCAGACATCTTTTGGAAGTCCATATACATCAACTGCATTACCTCATGAACCATCTGTTATTTCATCAAAAAACGTAATCAAGTTAGTTAAACATGATTTGCCTTTAACAAATCCATGCTGGTTTTCCCTAATTAATCCACAGTATTAATTTTGTCCCAACAATCTTTTGAGATCTCTAAGATCCTCCAATTCTGGCCTCTTGAGCATCCCTGATTTACATTGCTGCACCATCAGCAGCTGTGCCTTCAGCTGCCTAGGCCCTAAGCTCTGGAATTCCCTCCCTAAACTGCTCTGCCACACGACCTCCCTCTCCTTTTAAGATGCCCCTTGCAACCTGTCTCTTTGACAGAACTTTTATTCTAATGTTTCTTTATGTGGCTTTCTGTCAAATTTTGTTTGATAACGCTTCTGTGCAGTGCTTTAGGATGTTTTTACTCCGCTATAGGTGCTATATAAATACAAGTTGCTGTTATCAGTTTTATACACATCAGGACTTGAGCACATGGTCAAGGCTGGAGTGCAATACTGGCGTTGCATTGTTGGAGGTGCCATCTTCAAATGAGATAATAAACAAGGTGTTGTCTGCATGGTCCCATTAGCTCCATGACCGTGTCAACCTTGTAGAAAGCACTACCTGTTTCCTTATTGGCAGATATGCATCTGCATGTGGCAAGACTCATGGGAGCCTATTTGGAACTTGGCTGATAGGATGAAGTATTGATTTGGGTTCTGTTCACCCTGTGGATGAAGTTATGCGTCGTTGACCAATATAGTTAAACTTGCGGCGTGACTAGCTAATGTGACCCAATCAGCCAATTCATTAGGATAGAGAGTTTGTATTTAAAAACATCTTATTACATTTTTTAGGACATCCCGAAGTATTTTGCATCCAATGAATTATTTTTAGAGCGCAATCCCTGTTGTTAAGTTGGTCAATGCAGTTACCAATTTGCATACAGCAACATCCCACAGTGAACACAGTTCTTATAAACATGTTAGTGGTGATGGTCATAGAATCATAGAAATTTACAACATGTAATGAAACCATTTGGCTCATTGTGTCTGTGCCGGCCAACAAGTAGTCATCCAGCCTAATCCCACTTTCCAGCTCTTGGTCCGTTGCCTTGTAGGTTCCAGCACTTCACATACTTTTTAAATATTATGAGGGTTTCTGTCTCTACCATCCTTTCAGGCAGTGAGTTCCAGATCCCCACCATCCTCTGGGTGGAAAAATTTCCCCTCGAATCCACTCTCAACCTCCTATCACTTACCTTAAACCCATGCCTCCTGGTTATGGAGTTCTCAGCCAAGGGGAATAGGGCCTTCCTATCCACTCTATCTAAACCCCTCATAATTTTATACACTTCAATTAGGTCTCCCTCAGACTCCTCTGTTCCGAAGAAAATAACCCTAGTCTATCCAATCTTTCCTCATAACTAAAATTCTCCAGTCCAGGCAACATCCTCGTAAATCTCCTCTGTACCCTCTGTAGTGCAATCACATCCTTCCTATAGTGTGGTGACCAAAACTGCATGCAGTACTCCAGCTGTGGCCTAACTAGTGTTTTATACAGTTCCAGCATAACCTCACAGCTCTTGTATTCCGTGCCTCGGTAATAAAGGCAAGTATCCTGTATGCCTACTTGACCACCTTATCTACCTGTCCAGCTACCTTCAGAAACCTGTGGACATGCACTCCAAGATCCATCTTTTCTTCTGCACTTCTCTGTATCCTACCGTTTATTGTATATTCCCTTGCCATGTTCGCCTTCCTGAATGCATGACCTCACACTTCTCCGGATTGAACTCCATTTGCCAATGTTCTATCTACCTGACTAGTCCATTGATATCTTCCTGCAGTCGACAGCATTCTTCTTCATTATCAACTACACAACCAATTTTTTTGAGGGAGGAATGTTGGTCAGGATACCAGGACAACTCTATGCTCCTATTCAAATACTGTCACATACCTTTAACATGGTATGTGAATCAAGGTTTACAGGAGACGGGGCTTCTGTTTCACTCTTCATTTGTAGGATGGCACCTCCAGCAATGCAGCACTCCCTCAACATGCCACTGGACTGTCAGCTTAGGTTAAGTGCTCAAGTGCTGGCGTGTGCAAAGCCACCACGCTACCATCTGAATTAAACTGGCACTTGAAGTAGAGTTTTCAGTAGCTTTTTATTTAACCTGGTGAGGGACGTGCTTATATTAGGGTGAGATCTGCTTGACAATTCAGCTGTAATAATGAGCTTAAGTACATCTCCCAATGTCATCCTAAAACATCCTGTTATACTTACACAGCTGGAGCGATTCCGAAGTCGTATCATGCAGACCACGTACTCTGCTCCAGGAGTTCAATCTCCTAAAGAGGCTGTTTCAGATGAGCAGGTGGGTTCCTGTTATTGTAGCAATGAGTCCAGTTATTGAGTGCTGTACAAAGGCTGAAGGAAAGCTCAAACCCCAGTGAGCATGGGAACCCTGGCTCAGTAATCTGAGATGCACATATCTGGCCAACTCATCAATGATTACTTAACACCTCGTTCAGACTGAGAAAGCACTTCCACTCGCTCTGGTTCCCATTGTGCTGAATACCCCTTGTTTATACTCAGTGACAAATTCACACGTTCAGTGACTGCAGTTATAAATATACAGAGCATCGCTGTGTCCAAATCACGCTGCTGGCCTCTATTGCAGTAGGGCTGCCCAAAAATGATGCCCCCGATAGCAAGTGCCACTGCTAGCAGCCTTTGCCTGCAGTGACACTTTGTGTCTTATGACACTTCATTTGTAACTGCTTCCCCGAGGGTTCAGCTAGTTAAGAGAGTGAGTAACTGAACCATAAAGACTTGAAAGGTCCCAGGTTTGATTCCTGCCCTGTGCTCGGCTGCTATCCAGCATCTGCAGCATTTTGCTGTCATCAATCTCTGGTTAGAAATGGAGAATTAGTGAAAGTTCTGGCTCAGTTTGTAGCCCTTTTACCTCTGAGTCAGAAAATTGTGGGTTCAAGTCATTATGTCTCTTCAGACATAATCTAGGCTGACACACCCAGTGCAGTACTGAGGGAGTATTGCAGTGTTGTAAGTGCCAACTTTCAGATGAGACATTAAACTGAGGCCCTGTCTAGCTCATCTGGTAGATGGAAACGATCCCTTGGCACTACTGGAAGAAGAGCAAGACAGTTCTTCCCGGTGTCCTGGACAATACTTATCCCTCGACCAACATCACTAAAACACATTATCTGGTCGTTATCTGATTGCTCTTTGTGGGAGGGGGAGCTTTCTGTGTGTAAATTGACTGTTCTGTTTCCTGCAGTACAACAATGCATTTTGAAAGTATTTCATTGGCTGTAAAGTGCTTTTGGGGTGTCCTGAAGTCATGAAAGGCACTATATAAATGTAAGTCTTTCTTTCTGATCATTACCCACGAACCCCTTCTGAAAATTGTGGATGTTATCAGGGTAGTGTCCTAGGCCCAATGCTGATGATTGCACAATGTTCAGCACCATTCCAACTCCTCACATACTGCAGCAGTCCGTGTAGAAATGCAGCAAGACCTGGAAAATATCCAGGCTTGGACTGATGAGTGGCAAGTAACATTCGCGCCACACAAGTGCCAGGCAATTGACTATTTCAGACAGAGAACCTGACCATCTCTCCTTGACATTCAATGGCATTAGGATCACTGAATCCCCCACTATCAACATCCCAGGGGCTACCATTGACCAGAAACTGAACTGCAGTAGCCATATAAATACCGTGGCTACAAGAGCAGGTCAGAGGCTAGGAATCCTGCGGTGAGTTACTCACCTCCTGACTGCCCAAAATCTGTCCACCGTCGACAAGGCACAAGTCAGGAGTGTGATGGAATACTCTCCACTTGCTTAGACGAGTGCAGTTCCAAAAACACTCAAGAAGCTTGACACCATCCAGGACAAAGCAGCCTGCTCGATTGGCACCCCATTCACAAACATTCACTCCCTTCACCACCGACGCACAGTGGCAGCAGTGTGTCCCATCTACAAGATGCACTGCTGCAACGCAGCAAGACACCTTAGACAGCACCTTCCAAACCCGCGACCTCTACCACCTAGAAGGACAAGGGCAGCAGATGCGTGGGAGCACCACCACCTGCAAGTTCCCGTCCAAGCCACACACCATCCTGACTTGGAACTATATCCCCGTTCCTTCACTGTTGCTGGGTTAAAATCCTGGAGCTCCCTTCCTAACAGCACTATGGGTGTACCTACCCCGCATGGACTGCAGCGGTTCAAGAAGGCAGCTCATCACCACCTTCTCGAAGGCAATTAGGGATGGGTAATAAATGCTGGCCTGGCCAGCGACGCCCACATCCCATGAACAAATGAAAAAAAAAAGGTTTTGCTGTGAGGCTGCCCATGGTTCAAAAGCTTGTCAACACTGATTGTCTAGGCTTGTGCATGACGAGTGGCCAAATAAGTGAGGAGCTACCCCATCAAGAATCAATGCCTTTAGGAGAGGAGGCATGAAAATTGAAATTAAAAAAGCAAAAAAAAAAAACCTTCAAAACTCTCAAAGAAATTGAAGTAAAAATACTTTCTGGAGCAGTAACTTTGCCACATGCTGAATAACCCCCAGGGCTACTTTACTGAGTCAGTTTAAGGAATGTGTTGTTCATTTACTAACCTGCTGTTGTATGTTGCCAGCATACAAGTTCAAGCCTTGTTCTCTTCTTGTAATTGTCTGATTAATGAAGAGTAAATTCTATTTTTATATTATGCAACTTAAAGATCATATACTCTGGAGACATACTTGAGTCAAAATAAGTACTATGGAAATCTGATATTGCAATGAGACTGCATAATAAATGTCACTATGCTTTAAAGTAACTCATTGTATGTGAAATGTTTTGAAATGTTTCTGAGAAATAAGGGCTGCATATAAATACAAGTCTTTACTTCCTCTTGCTTTCAGTACCATTAACTGCACCAGTAATTTATGAAACATCAGTTCCCAATTGCAGGTATAGCAGTGTTGGCATGTGATGTTGTCTTTGCTTCTTTTGTTCCCATCTCCTCTCCATTCCTTTGCTTTGTTGCCCCTCCTGTTTCTTGCTTTGTGCTGCTACCATTTCGGATTCTGAATGCCTGTCCCAAGGCTGGCATGCCAAAAAACTTCAACAGAACAGGCACAGCTGAATCAGATAGAGAAGAGTTGGAACTGGTCATAAAATATTAGATGCAGAAAAGTAGTAAGAATGGGGGTTGGAAGGATTGGAGATATAGTCTAGATTTATGAAGAAAATATATACATCAGATTTCGAAAATAAATTCTATATTTTTCTGAGGAGTTTCTGCATGACAGGATTGCAATGGCCTTAGTGTGGCATTTCGTTATGTAATGGCCAAGGGGGAAGGTCTGGTACCTTGGTGATGAAAGAGCTTGAATGGAGAAAGTGACCAAATCCATTCTTTATCATAGAATGATAGAATGATTACAGCACAGAAGGAGGCCATTTGGCCCGACGTGTATATGCCAGCTCTCTGCTGGAACAACTCATCTAGTCCCACTCCCCTCTCTTTTCCCCGCAGCCCTGCAAATTTTTTCTCTCCAGCTAATTATCCCATTCTCTTTTCAAGGCCTTGATTTTAAATCTGCCTCCACCACATTCTTAGGCAGTGCATTCCAGATCCTAACCACTCGCTGCCTAAAAAAGTTTTTCTTCATATCGCTGTTGCTTCTTGTGCCAATCACCTTAAATCGGTGTCCTCTGGTTCTGGATCCTTCGGCCAATGGGAACAGTTTCTCCCTTTCTATTCTGTCCAGAACTCTCATGATTTTGAACACCTCTATCAAATCTACTCTTCTCTGAGGAGAACAGGCACAGCTTCTCCAACCTATCCATGTAACTGAAGTTCCTCATCCCTGGAACTATTCTCCTGAATCTTTTCTGCACCCTCTCTAATGCCTTAATATCCTTCCTAAAGTGTGGTGACCAGAACTGGACACAATACTCCAGTTGAGACCGAACCAGTGTTTTATAAAGGTTCATCATAACTTCCTTGTTTTTGTACTCTATGCCCCGATTTATAAAGCCTAGGATCTGATATGCTTTATTAACCACTTTCTCAACCTGTCCTGCAACCTTCAATGATTTGTGCACATATACCCCCAGGTCCCTCTGCTCCGGCACCCACTTCAGAATTGTACCCTTTAATTTATATTACCACTCCTTATTCTTCCTACCCAAATGAATCACTTCTCAACTTTCTGCATTAAATTTCATCTGCCCATTCCACCAGCCTGTCTATGTCCTCTTGAAGTTTATCACTACCGTCCTCACAGAACAAAGAACAGTACAGCACAGGAACAGACCATTTGACCCTCCAAGCCTGCACTGATCTTGATGCCTGCCTAAACCAAAACCTTCTGCATTTCCAGGGACCATATCCCTCTATTCCCATCCTATTCATGTATTTGTCAAGATGCCTCTTAAACGTCATTATCGTACCTGCTTCCACCACCTCCCCCGGCAGCAAGTTCCAGGCACTCACCACCCTCTGTGTAAAGAACTTGCCTCGCACATCCCCTCTAAACTTTTCCCCTCTCACCTTAAACCTATGTCCCCTAGTAACAGACTCTTCCACCCTGGGAAAAAGCTTCTGACTATCCACTCTGTCCATGCCACTCATAACTTTGTAAACCTCTATCATGTCGCCCCTCCACCTCCGTCATTCCAGTGAAAACAATCAGATTTTATCCAACCTCTCCTCAAAGCTAATGCCCTCCAGACCAGGCAACATCCTGGTAAACCTCTTCTGTACCCTCTCCAAAGCCTCCACGTCCTTGTGGTAGTGTGGCGACCGGAATTGCACGCAATATTCTAAGTGTGGCCTAACTAAAGTTCTGTACAGCTGCAGCATGACTTGCCAATTTTTATACTCTATGCCCCGACCGATGAAGGCAAGCATGCCGTATGCCTTCTTGACTACCTTATCCACCTGCGTTGCCACTTTCAGTGACCTGTGGACCTGTACAGCCAGATCTCTCTGCCTGTCAATACTCCTAAGGGTTCTGCCATTTACTGTATACTTCCCACCTGCATTAGACCTTCCAAAATGCATTACCTCACATTTGTGCGGATTAAACTCCATCTGCCATTTCTCCACCCAAGTCTCCAACCGATCTGTATCCTCTGACAATCCTCATCACTATCCGCAACTCCTCCAACCTTTGTGTCGTCCGCAAACTTACTAATCAGACCAGCTACATTTTCCTCCAAATCATTTATATTTACTACAAAGAGCAAAGGTCCCAGCACTGATCCCTGCGGAACACCACTAGTCACAGTCCTCCATTCAGAAAAGCACCCATCCACTGATACCCTCTGTCTTCTATGACAGAGCCAGTTCTGTATCCATCTTGCCAGCTCACCTCTGATCCCGTGTGACTTCACCTTTTGTACCAGTCTGCCATGAGGGACCTTGTCAAAGGCTTTACTGAAGTCCTTATAGATAACATCCACTGCCCTTCCATCATCAATCATCTTTGTCACTTCCTCAAAAAACTCAATCAAATTAGTGAGGCACGACCTCCCCTTCACAAAACCATGCTGCCTCTCGCTAATAAGTTCATTTGTTTCCAAATGGGAGTAAATCCTGTCCCGAAGAATCCTCTCTAATAATTTCCCTACCACTGATGTAAGGCTCACCGGCCTATAATTTCCTGGATTATCCTTGCTACCCTTCTTAAACAAAGGAACAACATTGGCTATTCTCCAGTCCTCTGGGACCTCACCTGTAGCCAATGAGGATGCAAAGATTTCTGTCAAGGCCCCAGCAATTTCTTCCCTTGCCTCCCTTAGTATTCTGGGGTAGATCCCATCAGGCCCTGGGGACTTATCTACCTTCATGCTTTGCAAGACACCCAACACCTCCTCCTTTTTGATAATGAGATGATTGAGACTATCTGCACTCCCTTCCCTAGGCTCATCATCCACCAAGTCCTTCTCTTTGGTGAATACTGATGCAAAGTACTCATTTAGTACCTCGCCCATTTCCTCTGGCTCCACACATAGATTCCCTTCTCTGTCCTTGAACGGGCCAACCCTTTTCCTAGTTAACCTCTTGCTCGTTATATATGTATAAAAAGCCATGGGATTATCCTTAATCCTGTTTGCCAATGACTTTTCATGACCCCTTTTAGCCCTCCTGACTCCTTGCTTAAGTTCCTTTCTACTGGCTTTATATTCCTCAAGGGATTTGTCTGTTCCTAGTCTTCCAGCCCTTACGAATGCTTCCTTTTTCTTTTTGACTAGGCTCACAATATCCCGCGTTATCCAAGGTTCCTGAAACTTGCCAAACTTATCCTTCTTCCTCACAGGAACATGCTGGTCCTGGATTCTAATCAACTGACATTTGAAAGACTCCCACATGTCAGATGTTGATTTACCCTCAAACAGTCGCCCCCAATCTAAATTCTTCAGTTCCTGCCTAATATTGTTATAATTAGCCTTCCCCCAATTTAGCACCTTCACCCGAGGATTACTCGAAATGCTCCCCTACTGAAACTTCGACCACCTGGCCTGGCTCATTCCCCAATACCAGGTCCAGTACGGCCCCTTCCCTAGTTGGACTATCTACATATTGTTTCAAGAAGCCCTCCTGGATGCTCCTTGCAAATTCTGCCCCATCTGAGCCCCTAGCACTAAGTGAGTCCCAGTCAATATAGGGGAAGTTAAAATCACCCACCACTACAACCATGTTACCTTTACATCTTTCCAAAATCTGTCTACATATCTGCTCCTCTACCTCCCGCTGGCTGTTGGGAGGCATGAAGAAAACCCCCAACATCGTGACTGCACCCTTCCTATTCCTGAGCTCCACCCATATTGCCTCGCTGCACGACCCCTCCGAGATGTCCTCCCGCAGTACAGCTGTGATATTCTCCTTAACAAGTCATGCAACTCCCCCACCCATTTTACACCCCCCTCTATCCCGCCTGAAGCTTCTAAATCCTGGAACATTTAGCTGCCAATCCTGTCCTTCCCTCAACCAAGTCTCTGTAATAGCAATAACATCATAGTTCCAAGGACTAATCCAAGCTCTAAATTCATCTGCCTTACCTGTTATACTTCTCGCATTGAAACAAATGCACTTCAGACCACCAGTCCCGCTGTACTCCGCAACATCTCCCTGCCTGCTCTTCCTCTTAGTCTTACTGGCCTTATTTAGTTTAGTTTTAGTTTAGAGATACAGCACTGAAACAGGCCCTTCGGCCCACCGAGTCTGTGCCGACCATCAACCACCCATTTATACTAATCCTACACTAATCCCACATTCCTACCACATCCCCACCTGTCCCTATATTTCCCTACCACCTACCTATACTAGGGGCAATTTATAATGGCCAATTTACCTACCAACCTGCTTTTACTAGTTCCCCCTCATTTATTTCACTTGCTGTCCTACTGCTCTGGTTCCCACCCCCCTGCCACACTCGTTTAAACCCTCCTGAGTGACACTAGCAAACCTCGCAGCCAGGATATTTGTGCCCCTCCAGTTTAGATGCAACCCGTCCTTCTTGTGCAGGTCCCATCTGTCCCTGAAGAGATCCCAATAGTCCAGATATCTGAAACCCTCCCTTCTACACCAGCTGTTCAGCCACGTGTTTAGCTGCACTATCTTCCTATTTCTAGCCTCACTGGCACATGGCACAGGGAGTAATCCCAAGATTACAACCCTAGAGGTCCTGTCTTTTAACTTTCTACCTAACTCCCTAAACTCCCCCTGCAGGACCTCGTCACTCTTCCTGCCTATGTCATTGGTACTGATGTGTACCACAACATCTGGCTGTTCACCCTCCCCCTTCAGAATGCCCCCTGTCCGTTCAGAGACATCCTTGACCCTGACACCAGGGAGGCAACATACCATCTTGGAGTCTCTTTCACGTCCACAGAAGCGCCCATCTGTGCCCCTGACTATAGAGTCCCCTATAACCATTGCTCTTCTGCGCTTTGTCCCTCCCTGCTGAACAACAGTGTCAGCTGTGGTGCCACTGCTCTGGCTGCTGCTGTTTTCCCCTGATAGGCAATCCCCCCCAACAGTATCCAAAACGGTATACTTGTTAGAGAGGGGGATAGCCACAGGGGATTCCTGCACTGACTGCCTGCCCCTTCTAGCAGTCACCCATCTATCTGCCTGCACCTTGGGTGTAACCACTTCTCTAAAACTCCTGTCTATGACGCTCTCTGCCACCTGCATGCTCCTAAGTGCATCCAGTTGCCGCTCCAACTGATCCATGTGGTCTGAGGAGTTGCAACTGGGTACACTTCCTGCAGATGTAGTCGTCCGGAACGCTGGAAGCGTCACGGACTTCCCACATCTCACAGGTGAAGCACTTCACCCCTCTAACTGACATTTCTAGCACTAATTAAATTAATTTAAAATAAATAAATACTTATTAAATCCTTACTAAATTGTTATAACTATATGGTCCCTAGTGCTAGATTCCTACTATAAATATTAAATGCTAACTAAATACAGTAATCTCCTCCCTCTGGTTTAGTTACTCTACTTAGTAATCAGTTAATTAGGGTTTTAATCAATTTTTATCAATGTTTTATTTTCAAATTCAGTAAAAAAAAAATTCCTACCAGCCAATCAGGTCACAGCTTTCCTGTGACGTCACTTTCAGTTTTTATTACCAGAGGTAAGTTTTTTATACTTACTGGTCTGGATCTCTGCCCTCCAAGTCTTCTCCCAGTCAGCTGTGCTCTTTGGAAGCTCTGGGCTCCTCTCACTGAGGACAGGTAGGAAATGAAAGGAGCTCCTCACTTCCTCTTTACCGAACTTCCTCACTTACCAAACTTCTACTATAGCACTCTAGTGCAAACCAAGTCAGCACTGTAAGATGGCTCACTTTTATACTGACTCACTCTTCGTCTTCGTTGGCCTCCTTATCTTGAGAGACAATGGGTAAGCGCCTGGAGGTGGTCAGTGGTTTGTGAAGCAGCGCCTGGAGTGGCTATAAAGGTCAATTCTAGAGTGACAGGCTCTTCCACAGGTGCTGCAGAGAAATTTGTTTGTCGGGGCTGTTACACAGTTGGCTCTCCCCTTACGCCTCTGTCTTTTTTTCCTGCCAACTACTAAGTCTCTTCGACTCGCCACACTTTAGCCCCGCCTTTATGGCTGCCCGCCAGCTCTGGCGGACGCTGGCAACTGACTCCCACGACTTGTGATCATTGTCACAGGATTTCATGTCGCGTTTGCAGATGTCTTTCAAGCAGAGACATGGTCGGCCGGTGGGTCTGATACCAGTGGCGAGCTCGCTGTACAATGTGTCTTTGGGCATCCTGCCATCTTCCATGCGGCTCACATGGCCTAGCCATCTCAAGCGCCGCTGACTCAGTAGTGTGTATAAGCTGGGGATGTTGGCCGCCTCGAGGATTTCTGTGTTGGAGATACGGTCCTGCCACCTGATGACAAGTATTCTCCGGAGGCAGCGAAGATGGAATGAATTGAGACGTTGCTCTTGGCTGACATATGTTGTCCAGGCCTCGCTGCCATAGAGTAAGGTACTGAGGACACAGGCCTGATACACTCGGACTTTTGTGTTCCGTGTCAGTGTGCCATTTTCCCACACTCTCTTGGTCAGTCTGGACATAGCAGTGGAAGCCTTTCCCATGCGCTTGTTGATTTCCGCATCTAGAGACAGGTTACTGGTGATAGTTGAGCCTAGGTAGGTGAACTCTTGAACCACTTCCAGTGCGTGGTCACCAATATTGATGGATGGAGCATTTCTGACGTCCTGCCCCATGATGTTCCTTTTCTTGAGGCTGTTGGTTAGGCCAAATTCATTGCAGGCAGCCGCAAACCTGTCGATGAGACTCTGCAGGCACTCTTCAGTGTGAGGTGTTAAAGCAGCATCGTCAGCAAAGAGGAGTTCCCTGATGAGGACTTTCCGTACTTTGGACTTCGCTCTTAGACGGGCAAGGTTGAACAACCTGCCCCCTGATCTTGTGTGGAGGAAAATTCCTTCAGAGGACTTGAAAGCATGTCAAAGCAGCAGGGAGAAGAAAATCCCAAAAAGTGTGGGTACGAGGACACAGCCCTGTTTCACGCCACTCACAATAGGACAGGAAAGGGCTCTGATGAGGAGCCACCACGTTGAATTGTGCCTTTCATATTGTCATGTCACTTTTATACTGACTCACTCTAGCCCCCTGAAAACTGGTTTAAACCAATTCTCTAATTAACAAGGTGCAGCTGCAAGCAGAGCCTGAGTGAACCCTGTTTAAAGCTGGTCTAAAACTCACCTTCCCCAACCCTAACAGCAACTGTTAAGTTGATCTGCTAAATAAAAGACAGATTAGATTTAAGATAAAATTAACCCTTAATTATCCTCACTTACCAAACTTCCACTGTATCACTCTATTGCAACCCAAGTCAGCACTCCAGTGCAAACAAAGTCAACACTGTAAGATGTTCACAAAACTTCCAAGTTTTGTGTCATCTGCAAATTTTGAAATTGAGCCCTGTATGTCCAAGTCTAGGTTATCAATATGTATAAAGGAAAGCAGGGGTCCTAACACCGACCGCTGGGGAACCCCACCATATCCCTTCCTCCTGTCCAAAAAACAACCGTTCACAACTACGGTCTGTTTCCTGTCACTCGGACAATTTTGTATGATAAGTTTTAGAAGGTGGGTCAAAGGCAGGTCTCCTAGGTGCGAGTGTTGCTGCAGTGTTTTGGCTGTGACAGAATTCTGATGCAGTAACAGGGCTCACAGGCAATCGAGGCAGTCTGTTCTGATGAAAGACTTCACACAAAATGTTGAGATATCTTTTCTGTTCCTAGATGCCGATGGACCTGCTTTGTATTTCCAGCATTTTCCATTTTTATTTCCGATTTCCAGTTTTGGTTTTACCTTTGCTTTTGATATTGTTAATTTGAAAGTGGGTGAACTCCCTTCGATCCTACTCAATCTAAAAATAGAAATCTTTCGCCACCTTGCACCTCCTGTTGAAGATTACTGACTAGAGTCCTGCTCCGATCCTTAGTAACAAATTCTAGACTGACCCCAGGAGGGGGCATTCGAATGGGTCAGGGGTAGGGGGGAGGGATTTAGCTCCCTCCAGTATCCCTCACTGTTTCAGTGGAAACCTCTGCTCTCTTCCTTTTACTGCTGCTCTGATGTTGGAAACTCGACGTGTGAAAGGGACTGAGCACAGATACCTTAACCGATCACTCAGTGATGCCATACATTCCCAACGCCGTATCCTGTGCACCACTGGGGTTGGGACCCACATTTTAAATTCAGTTCAAGAAAAGTTCTAACGTGCTGTTTTCCTGTAATTTTTCTTCTGTTTCCCCCTCCCGGAAGTGCTGATTTCTTCCGGAGTGCAGTTCCATGGACACCAGCCAACTCACTAACTCATCAACTGTCCATGTGTGAGTCAATGTGAGATGTGCAACGACAGTATATTTAACCATGGTGGGGGGTGGGTGATGGGAGCATCTCATCCACACCAGATCCTTTTGTCCACACACACACGTGCATTTCCAGCACTGAGTTACTGGATAGTGACCCCTGGGTTTATCCCTCCTCCCTAACCCAGGGGTTCTGAGGCCACTTGTAGCAGCCATACTCCTGAGCTGACTGAGATCAGCTAATTCAATGCACACCAAGCCTGAGACCCTCTGGTCTCTATAGCTCAGGAACATAATCAGCAGAGCAAATACACACTGAGCCTGGGAAGACATGAACACTTTTACATTGAATAAGCATATAAACATAGAACACAGAAAAATAGGAGCAGGAGTAGACCAGCCAGCCCTTCGAGCCTGCACCACCATTCAATATGATCATGGCTGATCATCCAAACTCAGTACCCTGGTCCCGCTTTCTCCCCTTGATCCCTTTAGCCCTAAGAACTATAACTCTTTCTTGAATATATTTAACGAGTTGGCCTCAACTTCTTTCTGTGGTAGAGAATTCCACAAGTTCACCACTCTCTGGGTAAAGAAATCCCCCCTCACCTCAGTCCTAAATGGCTTACCCCTTTATCCTTAGACTGTGACCCTTGGTCCTGGACTCCTCCACCATCGGGAACATCCTCCCTGCATCTAGCCTGTCCAGTCCTGTTTAGAATTTTGTAGGTTTCTATGAGATCCCCTCTCATTCTTCTAAACTCTAGTGAATACAAGCCTAATCGACTCAATCTCTCTTCATACGTCAGTCCTGCTATCCCAGGAATCAGTCTGGTGAACCTTCGCTGCAATCCCTCCATAGCAAGAACATCCTTCCTCAGATGAGGAGATCAAAACTGCACACAATACTCCAGATGTGGTCTCACCAAGGCCTTGTATGATTGCAGCAAGACATCCTTGCTCCTGTACTCGAATCCTCTCGCTATGAAGCCAACATACCATTTGCCTTCCTAACTGCCTGCTGCACCTGCATGCTTACTTTCAGCGACTGGTGCACAAGGACACCCAGGTCTCGCTGCACCTCTCCCTTTCCCAATCTGTTGCCGTTCAGATAATCTGCCTTTCTATTTTTGCCACCAAAGTGCATAACCTCACATTTATCCACATTATACTGCATCTGCCATGAATTTGCCCACTCACTCAACCTGTCCAAATCGCAATGGAGCTTTTCTGCATCCTCCTCACAGCTCACACACCCGCCCAGCTTCGTGTCATCTGCAAACTTGGATATATTACATTTAATTCCCTCATCAATATCATTAATATATATTGTGAATAGCTGGGGCCCTAGCACTGATCCTGCGGTATCCCAATAGTCACTGCCTGCCACTTGGAAAAAGACCCGTTTATTCCTACTCTTTGTTTCCTGTCTGCCAACCAGTTCTCTATCCATGTCAGTACCTTACCCCCAATCCATGTGCTTTAATTTTGCACACTAATCTCGTATGTGGGACCTTATTGAAAGCCTTCTGAAAGTCCAAATACACCACATCTAATGGTTCTCCCTTATCTATTCTACTAGTTACATCCTCAAAAAATTCCAGTAGATTTGTCAAGCATGATTTCCCTTTCATAAATCCATGTTGACTTTGTCCAATCATGTCATTGTTTTCCAAGTGCTCTGCTATTACATCTTTGATAATGGACTCTAGCATTTTTCCCACTACTGATGTCAGGCTAACTGGTCTATAATTCTCTGTTTTCTCTCTACCTCCTTTTTTAAATAGTGGGGTTACATTAGCTACCCTCCTTAAGTACTCTGCGATATAGATCATCAGGCCCTGGGGATTTATCAGGCCTTCAATCCCATCAATTTCCCTAACACTATCTCCCTACTAATACTGATTTCATACAGTTCCTCCTTTTCACTAGACCCTACATCCCCAACATTTCTGGGAGGTAATTTGTGTCCTCCTTTGTGAAGACAGAACCAAAGTATGTATTTAATTGGTCTGCCATTTCTTCGTTCCCCATAATAAATTCTCCCATTTCTGACTGTAAGGGACCCACATTTGTCTTCACTAATCTTTTTCTCTTCACATATCTATAGAAGCTTTTACAGTCAGTTTTTATGTTCTCTGCAAGCTTACTCTCAAACTGTATTTCCCCCTTCTTAATCAAACCCTTTGTCCTCCTTTGCTGAATTCTAAACTGCTCCTAATCCTCAGGTTTGCTGCTTGTTCTGGCCATTTTATATTTCTCCTCCTTGGATCTAATACTATCCCTAATTTCTTTTGTAAGCCATGGTTGAGGCACCCTTCCTGTTTGATTTTTTGCGCCAGACAGGAATGAACAATTGTTGTAATTCATCCATGCACTGTTTAAATGCTAGCCATTGCCTATCCACTGTCAACCCTTTAAGTAACATTCCCCAATCTATCATAGCCAACTTGCGCCTCATACCTTCATAGTTTCCTTTATTTAGAGTCAGGGCCTAGTCTCAGAATCAACTCTCTCACTCTCCATCTTAATAAAGCTCAAGTCTTTCAGCACACTGTACGATAGCTCCTTGACAGAAAGTGCCTCTCAGCCCTCAATGAATCTCGTTCTCTGGGTTACTTGTTGGCAGGTGATTGAGCAGATGAAGCAAATTATTGACGAGCGGGCAGAGTTCAAGGAGAAACTACAGGACGAGCTGGATTTGAAAGTCTTGGAGCAGGAGGAGCAGTTTACCAACACGGAGAGACTGAGGAGAGCGCTGGAAGAGACCGAGGTAACGGTGTCTCAAGCACTTGTATCTGTGCCACAGTTAACCTTTAACAAAGGGGATGTTTGACTAGGAACCTCAGGGTCACAAGTCAGAAACTGTTGACCTGACTGAGCTGGGCCTTCGCACCTGAAGGATTCTTTGTCCAGGTTGCACAGCTTTAGTCACTGGCACCCTGAAGGACCCTTGTAACATTTTGAAAGTGTTGATAACCAGCTGGGAATCACTCTGCTAGCGCTGAATGACCTCTGAGATCTCACCCTTGAGTCCATTCTTTGTGTGTGAGATCATTCAATGGATATTGGCAGGACAGCTAAATGTAATGGACATCACAGTCGAGGTCCAGTGCCCATACGTAGGAACAGGAGTCGGCTCAGGCCTATTCCACCATTCAATCAGATCGTGGCTGATCTATATCACAAATCCATCTGCGCACCTTGGTTCCATATCCCTCAATACCCTTACCTAACTAAAATCTCTCAATCTCCGTTTTGAAATTTTCAGTTGACCACCCCGCCCCCAGCCTCAACAGTTTTTTGGGGGAAGAGAGTTCCAGATTTCCACTATCCTTTTTGTGAAGAAATGCTCCCTGAAAACACCCCTGAGTGGCTGAGCTCTAGTTTGAACATTATGCCCCCTTGTTCTGGACTCCCCTCACCAAAGGAAATAGTTTCTGTCTATCCCCCTCTACATACACTGTAGACTGAACAGGAGGAACGACCCTGGCCAGTTTTCCACTTGAACAGTTTTAGCTCCTGTACGGCTGTTCCAGCTACTTCAACACAGGCCTGAGGTGAATCTAAGCATCTTCTGATCTGTGCAACTCAGTGCCACACTGAACCCAAGGACACCAGATAGCCTCATCTCCACATGTGCCTGAACACAAGGCATAAGGTCAGGGATTGTGTGACACCACAGCCTGTGAGTGAACAGTGACTGCTGCTTGACAAAGCATGGTTGTTATTTTCTGCCATGCGTGGTGTTTTTTTTTGTTTGTCCTGTTAACAATGTCACAGCACAGTGTTGGTAAACATCCTGAAACCATGGAGTATTGGGTCTTCCATCACGGACATTCCCTTCACTTTCTCAGCATGTTTTATATGAACTGTTACTACCAGCCACAGATAGACAGTTGTGTTTGCGGGAGTGACTGCAGTATTTTACACAGACTGTAATTGTATTTATCACCAGGCCCGTCTGCAGACAGACTTTGGGAACCGTGTGAAGAAAGAGCTCGAGATGCTACAAGAGCTCTCCGTTGATCAGACTCTTCTGTGGGTGCAGAAAGCCGTCACTGGCATTTTAAGTAACACATTGTCGTGGCAACAGCAGTCGGAGCAGAGCCTATTGGATGCTGGTATAGATACATCGAGCTGTGAAGGAGGTGACAACATTGTTCACAATACTAGAAATGTAGGGTGCACTGGGTGTCACAGGGCATCAGGCATTGACATTTCAACTCTGGGACTTAAGTTGAAACACAATCCCATTCGAGTGGACATTTGACCTCTGCATGAAACCACACCCAATTCAGCTCTAAACTGGCAGTCTCACTTGGTGTCCTTTTCTACGTTCGTTCACAGGATGTGAACATCGTTGGCAAGGCCAGCATTTATTGCCCCTCCCTAATTGCCCTTGAGAAGGTGGTGATGAGCTGCCTTCTTGAACTGCTGAGGTCCATGTGGTGTAGGTACAGTGCTGTTAGGAAGGGAGATCCAGGATTTTGACCCAGTAACGATGAAGGAGTGGCAATATATTTCCAAGTCAGGATGGTGTGTGACTTGGTGGGGAACTTGCAGGTGGTGGTGTTCCCATGCGGCTGCTGCCCTTGTCCTTCTAGATGGTAGAAGGAACCTTGGGGAGTTGCTGCAGGGCATCTTGTAGATGGTGCACAATGCCATCATGGTGTGCTGGTGGTGGATGGGTGCTGATTGATGGGTGCTGCTTTGTCCTGATGTTGTCAAGCTTCTTGAATGTTGCACTCATCCCGGCAAGTGGCATCACACTCCTAACTTGTAGATGGTGGACAGGCTTTGGGGAGGCAGGAGGTGAGTTACTCGCCACAGAATTTCCAGCCTCTGACCTGCTCTTGTTGCCACAGTATTTATTTGGTAACCCCCAGGATGTTGATGGGGGATTCAGTGATGGTAATGCTGTTGAATGTCAAGGGAAGATGGCTGGATTCTCTCTTGTCTGAGATGGTCATTGCAAAATGGAAGTGTCGCGCTGGTATAGTAGGGAGTGCCCTTCTGTGAGGTGAGGGCTCAGGCATATTAATGAGTGTATAAGGAGCTTCCAGCCGGTGCTGTAGCTGATCTGGGAACACTTGATAGGACAGACAGTGCAGTTAAAAGTTAAAAATGAATCAGTATTTCGAATGTGGACAATGTCAGCCTGACTCATTTTGTTTCTGTGCAGGAGTCGTTGGATGTTTTCAGCTACTGCAGGAGAAACTTCACATGGCAGAGGAACAGATAAAGACATTGCAGGTATGATGAGAAGATTCTAGAAGAATAGGGAAACCCTCAGTCAGCAACTGGTAACACATCCATACACACAACCAGGAACCAATACATGCCCCAAGCAGCATAAGACCATATGTAATAGAAGCAGGAGTAGAGCATATGGCCACTCGAGCCTGCCCCGCCATTCAATACAATCATGGCTGATATTCGCCTCAACACTTTCCCACACACTGCTTCATTCCCTGCGAGACCAAAATTTTGTCTAACTCAGCCTTAAATATATTCAACAATGGAGCATCCACAACCCTCTGGGGTAGAGAATTCCAAAGACTCATAACCCTTTGAGTGAAGAAGTTTCTCCTCCACTCTGTCCTAAATGATTGGCCCCTTATCCTGAGACTGTGCCCCTGTGTTCTAGATTCCCTAGCCAGGGGAAACAACTTCTCAGCATCTACCTGTCAAATCCCTTCAGAATCTTGTATGTTTCAAAGAGATCACCGCTCACTCTTCCAAACTTCAGAGGGTATCAACCCAATTTACTCAGCCTCTTGTCATAGAACAACCCTCTCATCCCAGGAACCAATACAGTGAACCTTCGCTGTATTGCCTCCAATTCCTTAAATATGGAGACCAAAACTGCACACAGTACTCCAGGTGTGGTCTTACCAAAGCCCTTCACAACAGTAGGAAGACCTCTTTATTATTGTACTGCAAACACCTTGCAATAAAGGCCAACATGCCATTTGCCTTCCTAATTGCTTGCTGTACGTACATGCTAACTTTCTGTGTCCTTTGTACATGTACATCCAAGTCCCTCTGAACATCAACATTTAAAAGTTTCATGCCTTTTAAAAAAAAAAATTCTGCTTTTCTATTCATACTACCAAAGTGAATAACCTCACACTTCCCCATATTATACTCCATCTGCCACCTTGTTGCCAATTCACTTAACCTGTCTATATCTCTTTGCAGCCTCACAGCTTACATTCTCATGTAGCTTTCCATCAGCAAATTTAGATGCATTACTCTCTGTCCCTGTGTCTGAATCATTAATATAAATTGTAAATAGCTGAGACCCCAGCACTCATCCTTACAGCACTCCGCTAGTCACAGCCTGCCAACTTGAAAATGCCCCATTTCTCCTTGCTGTCTGCTTCCCATCCATTAACCAATCCTTTATCCATGCTAATATATTACCCCCAACTCCATGAGCCCTTATCTTAGAGTCATAGAGAGATATAGCACTGAAACATGCCCTTCGACCCACGGAGTCTGTGCCGACCAACAACCACCCATTTATACTAATCCTACATTAATCCCATATTCCCTACCACATCCCCAACACCTACCTATATTAGGGGCAATTTACAATGGTCAATTTACCTATCAACCTGCAAGTCTTGGCTGTGGGAGGAAATCGGAGCACCCGGCGAAAACCCACGCGGTCACAGGGAGAACTTGCAAACTCCACACAGGCAGTGCCCAGAACCGAATCCGGGTCGCTGGAGCTGTGAGGCTGCGGTGCATCTTGTGTATTAACCTTTTGTATGGCACCTTTTCGAATGCCTTTTGAAACTGCAAATATACTACATCTACTGGTTCCCCTTTACCCTACTTGTTACATGCTCAAAAAACTCTAATAAATTTGTCAAGCACGACTTTCCTTTCATAAAACCATGTTGACGTCATCTGATCATACTATGATTTTCTAAGTGTATTGTTAAGACTTCGTTAGTAATAGATTCCAGCATTTTCCCGATGACTGATGTCAGGCTAACTGGCCGGTAGTTCCCTGTTTTCTCTCTCCCTCCTTTCTTTAATGGTGGTGTTACAATTGCTAACTTCCAATTTGCTGGGACCATTCTTCAACCTCGGGAATTTTGGGAAATCATAATCAGCACATCCACTATCTCTGCATCTACCTCGTTTAGAACCCGAGGATGTACGCCATCAGATACTGAGGATTTATCAAATTTTAGTCCCTTAAGTTTCTCCAATGCTTTTTCTCTCCTGATATTAATTACTGTAAGTTCCTCACTCTTACTAGCCCCTTGGTTACCCGCTTTTTCTGGCATGTAATTTTTGTCTTCTACTATGAAGACAGGCACAAAATATCTGTTCAATGTTCCTGCCATTTCCTCATTCCCTATGATAGTTTCTCCTGGCTCTGCCTCTAAGGGACCAATGTTTACTTTAGCTACTCTCCTTTTGATATACTTGTAAAAGCTCTTACAATCTATTTTTGTATTCCTGGCTAGTTTACTCTCATTCTGTTTTTTTTCCCTTTGTAACAACTTTCTGGTGGCACTTCGGCTTCCAAAACACTCCCAATCCTCAGGCTTACTGCTATTCTTCGCACATGTTATAAGCCGCCTCTTTTAACTATCATTAACTTCCTTAGTAAGCCATGTATGGATTTTTCTTGCTGAGTTTTCATTTTTTAAGGGAATGTATTTTTGTTGAAATTTTTGAAATTAAAAAAAAATCTTTTCAATTGTTTATTTACCGCCATACCTTTCAGTCTATTTACCCAGTCAGCCTTGGCCAGCTCTCCCCACATACCTATATAATGCCTTTGTTTAAGTTTAAGATTCTTGTTTGGGACTGGAGTATGTCGCTTTGAAACTTAATATGGAATTCAGTTGTATTATGATCACTTTTTCCCAGTGGATCTTTTACTATGAGATTACTAATTAATTCTGCCTCATTGCAGCAAGCAAGGAACTAGTATGTGCACTGATAGCTGTCCTCACCTGATGCCCCCATCACATTTTCCAGCAAGAGTCACCGCACGGTGATCAGGAGTTGGAATTTTTATTTCGTCTTTCTATCTAGCCCAGGCCAATGGTGGTGCTCTGAATACTGCTCCAGTTGACAAGTGCTGACTCCCCACAGATTGCGGATGGAATCTGGGGCCTTCCTGGGTTTTTCTGCCTCTGCTCCACACAGGGTGGTGCATTTTTATCGACAAATGCCTTGCAATAGCACAAAGAGGCATGGCCTTGCAGCTGTGCACTATTCTTGGATCTTGTGTCCTCAGGATTAGAAGGAGAATTCCAGCCCTGGCTGGGGTTGCCAACACTGGTTGGATGTATTCCTGGAGGTTTTGTCACATGACCTCCTGCCTCACCCAGTCAAACAGCCCTTTTTTTTTCCAACTCCCAATATTTTTATAACCAATAATTTGAAAGTGTTCAAAGAAACATTTTCAGCTCCCTAGGATTTCTCTCCCGGGCTATTCACAGTGGTATCCTAGAGATTAATCTTTAATCCCTGGAGACTCCAGCTCAGTCCTGCAGGTTTGGCAACCTACCCCCCCCCCTCCTCCCCCGACTCTTGCACTGTGCAACCTAACGGATTAATATATCCTACAGGAACAGATGGATCGAATGCAGAGCACCTGGGATAGTGAGAGACAGAAGCAGCTGAATGAGCTGAGGGCAGAGTGTGAGCGACAGATGGCAGAGGAGATTAGATGTTTGCAGACAGAGATTCAGGAGCAGCACGACCAAGTAAGCAATCACCAGTCTGACTTTTATTCCCAGTGCTCAAGTGGGTCTACGTGGTTCCAAGATTATATTCTGCTTGTCCTTGTTCAGTGCCCTTTTTAAATTGATATCAAACGCATTATTGTGGTTTTTTTTTCAAGATTTAGAAAGCATTTATTGCCCTGGTTGCTTGCTAGGTCACATCAGGATAGTAAGAATCGATAGCTGGGCGGTCTGGTGTCGCCTGTCGGCTAGGCCAGGTAGAGGTGGCAGTTTCCCTTCTCTGAAAGGTTTTAGTGAACTAGTCAGGTTTGCACAACAATCTGACAACCGCCATGGTTATTTTATTGACTTAGTGCTGTGGTGAGGTTTGAATTTATGACTTCTAGGGTGTCCTACAGATACCGTAACCAGTACACAACTGTGCCTCCTTTCTCAAAGGCATTGATTGCTGCTTGGGTACCTTCTGGCAATTTTGGCTATTCAGCTAGGACAGCATCGCAGCCAAGCCCGATCCTTGCCTCAGCCAATCCACACCTGAATCAGTTTTTAGACATATGCAGCACAAGACAGTGATCAGGAGAGGGTGACCTGGGAGGTGACGGCTGCGATTTACTGATCGGGCAGTATTGAAAATGCTGAAGAAATTAAACCTGAATTTAAAAAATAGACAACATATCATTCAGGCACCAGTGGGAGTCACAGCTGCCTCTGGGTGAAGAGCACATGGGAAGCTGGTCTGTGAGAGGGAGACCTTAGCCTGGCTGTGAGCCCAGGGATACCAGGCTGCTCCCAGGGGCCAGAATAGCAAATCCAACAGTTCAGGCCAGAACATGCTCTCTGGTGAAAGATCTTTTAAGTGGAAGATGGTGTGAAAGTGCACAGAGATATGCGTGTGCAAGAGTGAGACTAATGAAATGTGCTCTGTCCCACAGCAGCTGGCTGAGGCAGTGGCTCTGGAGAAAGAGAGGGGAGCAGAAGCAATGGAGGAGGAGATGAGGGGGCGCGAGGAGACCGAGCTCCATCTCAAAGAGCTGAGTGAGGTGAGTGCTAACAGCGCATGGGGTAGGAACTGCGGCTAGAACCTGGCCAGCACCAGTGCATGCGAGCTGTGGCTGTAGCCTGGCAGCAGTGCATGGGGTGAAGCTGTGTCGTGACTTTCTAAGAGCAGCCTGTGGGTCTCGCCCTCCTAAGCCCAACGCTGCTGAGCTCCTCGAGTTTCTGGTTGTGATCAGTGATGTCACCTCTCCTGTGTGTCCTTATTTACAGAGTTCAAAGGTGAAATGTCAGGAGTTGGAGGCTCTGAAACTGCAACTCAGCAACACTTCACAAGCACTTGACGAAGTGAGGAAGGTTGAGGTATGATATTGTCTCACACATGTGCTTTCAGCTGAATAGCACCAACACTTTGAGAGGTATTTAAAATAGTAAACAGGATTAAAAATTCTAAACCAGCAACATTACTTGAAATAGTAAACCATGAGAGTAGAACGGGGGTAGGACGGAGTCGTGGGTGGGGGGGATGGCGGGGGATGTGGAATGGGGGTAGTCACAGGGTCAAACTGCCAGAAGGGAGATTTAAGATTGGTGTCAGGAAACATCTCTTCAAACTAAAGTGATCCACGTGTGGCTGGGCCTCTGGGTAGGGCAGTGGAGGCTGAAACTCTGGACTAATTTCAGAAGCAGTTAGATGCTGTAATTGGGAGGATGGTCTGGTCTTTCTGGAGCTGAATGATCTTCCTCGTCTGTGTTTCTTTTGTGACAGATGTTTCCCTTCATTTAACAAATTCTCCTTTTGAAATGCTGGGTGATTTAGCATTCCCAATGCTTGGATGGAGGATTCATGGATCTTGCAGCTCCTTCCCGCCCCAAGCCAGCAGCTTCAGACTCTTAGGATTGATGCAGATTGAGAGGAGGCATGTCCAAAGCTACGGAATACTTAGTGATGGAAGTTGAGGGATAACCCAACACATCAGGGCTGCAGTTTTTAAAGCAGTGGTAGGGACTGTTAGGAACAGAACTTGCCTGAAAGTTTTCCAATGCACTGACCTTTCTCTTTTATTGCAGTCTGTTATGTGAATATTCTCGTTCTCTCTCTATCCTTCCTCCAGCGGGATATCTCTGTCTCTTTGCTGTGGCCTTTCTCTCTTTCCCCAGGTCGATCTACGAGAGGAGCTGGCAGCCCAGCAGAAACGTCAGAAAGCCGAGACCGAGGGCCTACAGGAGCAAATGAAGCTGGAGAGGCGCGGTCACCTGGAAGAGCTCGCAGAATTCAAGGAGCAGATCCGGCAGCACTCTCGGACAATTGTGGCTCTGGAGGAAAGGCTACTCACTGTTACTAAACAGCACCAGGTGGCAGAAGAGGAAAGAGGCATCCTATCAGGCAAACTAAGGGGTAATTGTACATTATATCAAGGCTTCGGTGGGCAAAACAGAGGGATATTGATGCCATAGATATTGAGTATTTAGATTTTCAGAATATGAGAGAGAAGATGTCACATTGGAGACTTGACAGGATTAAGATGTAACAAATAAAAGGAAACATGACAATGTGGATAGGGAGTTCTTACAGGACAGAAACCGAATAGTAATTAATGGATGATATTTTAGAATGAAGGGATAGAAACAGTAGTGACCTCAAGATAATGTGGATTTGGATTTTGTGGGGACATGCTCAAAATCTTCCAGACGGCGCACAAATCGAAGCATAAAGTGGACTGTAGGTGCCCTGGAAAGTTGGCAGTTTGGGCAGACAGCTGTTGGATAAAACTTAATGTAAAGTGATCCATGTTGGGAGGGATGAGAGGAAATATACACTAAAGGGTGAAACTTTTAAAGGAGTAGAAGAGCAGATAGATTCAGTGGTTCAGATACACAAATCTTTAAAACTGGAGGATTTTGATAAAGTGGAACAAAAAATGGGATGGCGGCATTCTAGATAGGCCTGATTTTAACTCTGTAAGCGAGTGGGTTTGAATGGGTTAAAAACGGGCTCAAGGGATCGGAAACATTGCTCCTGTTACGATGCAACTGCCCCTCAGTATAGCACTGGAGTGGAGCCTTGTTACGTACTCAAGTTTCGGAGTGGGGTTTGAAACCACAGCTTCCCAGAGGTGGGAATGACACTTGGTGAAAGATACAACTGTATTAAAAGTCTGAAACAAAACAGGCCAGTTTAAGTTTCCCACATGAATCACTATCATTAAACACTTGCAGCATTTTCTTTTCATAACTAATTATTATGAGACAACAGCTTTAACACAGTAAAATGTCCCAAGGCACTTCACAGGAAAACACTGAGCCACATAAGGAGATATTAGGGCAGACGCAAAGCTTGGTCAAAGAGTTAGGTTTTAAGGAGGAAAGCGATGTAGAGAGGTGGGGAGGTTTAGGGAGGAAACTCCAGAGCTATGGGCCTAAGCAGCTGAAGGCACGGTCACTGATGGTGGAGTGAAGTACATCGTGGATGGTCAAAAGACCAGAATTAAAGGAGCGCAGATATCTTGGAGGGATGTGGGCCAGGAGGAGATTTCAGAGTTAGGACGCGGTGAGACGATGGAGGGATTTGAAAACCAGGACGAAAATTTAAAAATTGAGGCATTGCTTAACCGTGAGCCAATGTAAGTCAGCGAGGACAGTGGTAATGTGTGAACAGGACTTGCTGCAAGTTAGGACATGGGTAGCAGAGGTTTGGATGACTTGAAGTTTACAGAGGGTAGAACATGGGAGGCCAGCCAGGCGTACATTGGAATAGTCAAGCCTAGAGGTAACAAAGGCAGCAGATGAGCTGAGGTAGGGGCAGAGTTGGGCAATTTTCCAGAGGTTGAATCGCCTTCGTCTGTGCCATAAATGACTCTGTGACTCTGAGGTGGAACTTAGTGATGGCATGGATATATGCTCGGAAGCTCATTGTGGGATCAAATATGACACCAAGGTTACGAACAGCCTGATTCAGCCTCAGACAGTTGCCATATGAAAATGATGGGCAGGAATAGACCTGCTGGTCCATTGAGGCTGCCCCACACTAATGCCTGGCATATCCTGACTGGGCACTTGGCCTCCTCCCACCTGCCCAATACCCTGAAGCCATGTAATCTCCTGGGAGAGGCCACAAAAACACGGGGACAATAAAGAAAAAAAATACTCTGGGGAAAACTCTTCTCTGACCACCCCCCGCCCCCTCAGGTGATCAGAACCAAACCAGATGATCACATTGACCCTGCCGACATTAACTATTAATCCATTTACCTTTTTATATGATGTGATCTGTGTCACAGCTAAGAACCTACAGTGAGTCGGCACATACTTCACAAGCCTGCAATTGCAGCTAATTTCTATTGAATAAATCTCATGCTTATGGAACATGTGCAGCCCATTGCTCCTTAGCTGGACACCTCTGACCTGGAGCAGTTTTAATGTGGAACTGGGGAGAGGGTGAAGGGGTGGGTGCCAGCTGATGATGCTGATTTCTGTTTTCTTTTTTCAGGCGCTAGGAAGGAGCTGGAAGAGCAGGAAAAGATTCGCACCGTAAGGCAGCCTGTTCAGGCACCGGCACCAGTGGTAGCACCAATCGCACCTGACACACATGTCCGGGAACAGGCCTGTGTCTTACTCCAGTGAGTGCTTTATTGAGTTGAATTGAACGTGATAGGCATTTTCATGAGAGTTAGTTCCTAGAGGGCAGGGGTGGGGTCCATGCCCCCTCATTAAATAGTATTTACACACCTTTTTCATACATTTTGAAGCATCTGGGAGTTTACTGTAGTTCTGTCCTTTACACCACAACAAATTGGCAAAAATAATTTGACATAGATGTGTCACAGATATGTTAAATAATAAAGTGAAGCAGTTACAAGTTACAGCTGACTCTTAATATTTATAGATCTAATAGGACATAGATTAACGATCAGTGTCAGATCCACAAATATTGACAATCAGTCACTTCTGTACGAGTGCTAACTGGTGGGAGCTGCTGGTTGGATGAAACAGTTTCACTTTGCTTTGGTACAGTGCTGACATTCTGCCATTTGAGGGCAGCGTTGCAGTTTGCAAGTGGCTCACAGCAGTAAATAAGCAGCTGGGCAGTGATGGGGGAGAGAGCAGGACATTGTGAGGGTGTGGGGGCAGAGCCATAAAATGTGGCAACATTCTTGCCAATCTTTCTCTAAACTGAAGACATAGGCAAGTAAAAAGCACTGATTATCCTTCACTTACAGAGAGTGAAATAAATGATTGGGCCACACACATTAGAAGTTGAAATACCATAAAACTTTAAAGAAAAATTATTGTATTAGTAAACTTGGAATTTTTTATCAGAATGGAAAATTTGACATTACATAAATATAAAATTAATTTTCCAGGACCAGGGAGGTTGTTCAACAGTAGTTATGATTTAATACACAACTGAAAGCCCAGTTACACCTCATTAAAAAGCATAACTTTTGGGGGGATTTTTAACAGTGGTATCACAACATAAGGAGGAAAGTTCCAGTCATTTCAGTGATTTCTAATTGATTGCTGTCTGCAGGGACTTCAACAGCATACCCTGTGTAACAGCAGGGAATCACTGACAACTTCAGGATTTCCCCGTTTAACTGCGCATGTGTGGACTCCAGAAGTTGCTGTCAGTTTGATGGGGGTAGTGACAGTGAATGCTGACAGTTTTGCCATCATGGCGACACCAAATCTGGGCCATAATCTTCTCATAAAATGGAAACAAAATGGAAAATGTTGGAAACAGTTAGCAAGTCAGTCAATATCTGAAAAAGAAAAGACAAGTTAACACTGCAGGTGAGGCTCCTAATAAAACTGGTAAGTTCTGGCTGGACAAACCTTTTTATAGGACAAGCCAGGACATTTCCAAGGGAAGAAAGAGACGAGAGACAGTGTCAGATAGAGACATATAGATTGGGCAGTGTAGCGAGAGGTTTATTCTGTATCTAACTGTGGTGTGCATGGCCTGGCAGTGATTGACGAATGAGTCTTTTGGATGAGATGTTAACCCTGTCTGCCCTGTTAGCTGA
Source organism: Heterodontus francisci (assembly GCF_036365525.1). Lineage (NCBI taxonomy): Eukaryota > Metazoa > Chordata > Chondrichthyes > Heterodontiformes > Heterodontidae > Heterodontus > Heterodontus francisci. The sequence continues at coordinate 27,141,034 of NC_090407.1, read as the reverse complement.
GTGTAAAAGATTCCACAGCACTATTTCGATGAAGAGCAGGGGTGATCTCCCTGATGTCCTGGCCAATAATTATCCCTCAACCAACATCACTAAAACAGATTACTTGGTCATTATCGCATTGCTGTTTTTTGGGATCTTGCTGTGCACAATTTGGCTGCCATATTTGCTACATTACAACAGTGACTACACTTAAAAGTATTTCATTTCATTAAAGTGGTTTGGCACGTCCTGTGGCCCTAAAAGGTGCTATATGAATGCAAGTCTTTCTTTCTTGACAGGATATTGTAGAGGGAGCTTTGCTTTGCAGCTAAGCTGTGCTGTATCTGACTGTGATGGTCTGCTGAAAACACCGGGCCCTTGATACGGAAAATGTTCCATTTCTAAGATTAGCAGCTTGCATGCCACTGAGAACAAAAAGACTTGCTACATTGCAGTTACAGCAGACTTCATTGCAACTGATGACTCCAGAAAGCTGAGTCATGCTGTTAATGTGGGGGGCAAGTGGTAAATTTGAAGCCCTCCCAAGCAGCGGAAGGCTAAACAATTTGCTAATTGGACGCTATTTGCAGGATGATGCTGAGAATGAATGTGCCGCTTTAAGTGTGTAAAGTGTTTGGTTTTAATGATAGCTCTGCAAAACTCAGCATGGAAACTGTGGCAACCTAGTTTGATTAATTCCTTCAGATATACATGAGCCCAGAACAAAGGGAGGAAGCACAGATGATAACTTGTTCCTTCAGGCATCTGTTTATTTGTGGGGCAGAGGGGACTGTATTGCAAAGCCTTGTGTGGATTCCACTCCTCTGTTCAGTGTCACTGTTTATTGCTCTGTAACTGGGGTTGGCACCAATCCACATTGGCAGTCATTGGATGTATATCTAACCCTGGGTTTCTACAGCTAAGCTGCAGTGTAGGAGCATCTTCAGGAGTAAAGAAGTCGTTTCTTTGTTTTCTCGGCTAATTGTTGGAATGCGCACCCGGGCTATTCTGTACCTGTCGTGTTTCAAGGAAACCTCTCTAGATGGTTCCCACTGGAACATAAATAAAGTCTGCTGCGAGTGGATCCTGAATGAGGTGTTTAGGATGACTGGTTCTGAATGAATTTTTTTTTGTTCAGGTTTTCACCAGACTGGTGATGGTGTTTATCTCTTTGTTATCCCTGGCTTGCTGTGGGTTGCCTTTGTGGTTTTGTTTCAGTTTCTTAGCTCACTTTTCATGCAGAAACAAACAGCAATGGGTATAAATTTAAAAGCCACATGGGCCACCAAGGAGATGGTCATCTCCACCTCTAAGAAGAGGTTCTGACCAAAGATCAATTTATAATTGCAGCTTTTATTTCCCGTGAGCCATCCTTGATTTCTGAGTGGCATTTCATTTCAATCCTAATCTGTGTCAATTCAGGAGATTTTTTTTCTCTGCTGTATGCCCATGTACTGGCCAGGCGCATTTTGTGTAGAACCCTTCCAATCTTCAGAATGAGGAGATGTTCAACTTAATCTGCCTGAATTTGTCCCCAGATCCTTGTGGTGACTGCTTGGACAGTGACTAACCAGTGAATATTAGGTGTGGTGTTGAAATTTGCAAATTATACCAAATAATGTGAAGGGCTGCTCCAAAATGAAGGAAGACATAAACAGGCTTGCACACAGTGTGGGTGAATAAATGGCAAAATAAATTCAATAGAGCAAAGTATGAGGTGAATCAGCTTGGTAGTTGAAATAGGAGGTGACGTTCTTTTGCAAGACATTGGGAAGACTCCATACGCATAGGCTGAGTCCTCGGTCTGCACAGGTGAGCTGAGCTCTCGGTCTGTATAGCCTATAGTGTCCTATGCCACTGGTGGTGACAATTGTTTGCCAGCACAATGGGTAAAGAAAATCACCTCTTCAGGTGGTTATCCCAAAGGTGCTGGTGCTGCCCCAGAGATTAGGGCTGTCGGCAGTAACGATGCAATCGAAACACAGCATTTGGAAGTTTCTTTTCAATGTAGAGTCCTAAATTAGTGATGGCTCAGTATCGTTTTTATTTGGATTCAGCTCAGTTTCTATCTGCTATCTAGATCATATATTTGCATTTAAATTTTAATTTAATGTTACTGCCAGGCATGGAGGGGGTCACAAGGCTCCCCTCTTGTCCTTCCTCTTATTTGCCCGCAACAGGGTTTATTCATTTTTAAAACAGCTTATCACTTCAGTGGGTGTTTTACCTTTTAACCTTTGTTGTGATCGTAAAAGAATGAATCAGACAGGTTTTCTTGAGTTTAAACCAGAAAAAGGTGAATTTATTATCCTTAACAATCTAAACCCGAACTAAATAAAATTATGCTACACATTCACGCACACACTCTCACAAGAATCTCACGCACACACAAATATACTACAGAGTGATAAGGAGTAAATATGTGGTTGGATTGGAGTCCAAAATAAATAGAAATTAATGCACAGTCTGTGGGGTTGGGTGATTCCGTTGTCTTCCAGCTGAAGTTGTGTTCTTGAAGACTTTGGCTGGTAGAAGTGCATTTTGTGGCTGGCCCACCTTGTTCAGGGTTTTCTTGGAGGCAGAATTATAGGTGGTGTTCTTCCCGGTGTCTTTGTCATGAATCTAGCAACCAGCAGCTAGGCTTTGTATGCCCTACCAGGCCTTCTGGAGGGAGAGAGATTGAGAGAGAGACAGCCCTTTTGGTTTCTGCACAGTTTTAGTCACTGGCTTGTCTGCCTTTTCCAAGGGAAACTCCCAGCTTTCACAGCGATGGACAGAAGGTCACATGACTGCCTCAGTGTATTCTCTGGAACCTTCTAATGAGATTCAAGTTTAGGAATTTCAATCTTTCCGGCCTCAGGATGTGAAAGTTTACACTTGGAAGGTTTGGTCCTTTCAATGTTAATGTCTCAGGACAGCTTTGAATGTCTTGCTAATGAAAGCAATGTCTGATAATTCAATCAATAGAGCAAGCCATAGTTTTGGGTACAGGCTTATCAGACACGTGTCTCCTCTTTGATGCCTTGGAATGTGCAAGGTGTTCAAATGCAAATTGCAGTGGCCCTCTTGGCTGCCAGCTTTTTTTTAGAAGTTAACTGTGGGATTCCAGCGCTTTTTGTTTCATTAAAAGTTTAATGTAGGTTTCCAATTGATGTATTAAAAAAAAATCCTCCTTTGGTATAGCAGGTTTTCTTGATGCTAACGTTTCTGCTCTTGTGCCCCACAGGAAGGAGTTAGCAGAGACTCGGATGCAAGTCCTGGCACAGCAAGATGTTATCCTAGGATTGAGAAGGAATCTGGCTGGCGCAAATGCTAGGATGTCAGACCTGGCAGGTAGGTTACCTTTGCTGAGAATGGTTTCCACTGGCTGTTAGTGCATTGCTTGATGTTGCATCTCGCTGGCTACACTGTCCAACAAACTCATAGGAACAGGAGTAGGCCATTCAATGCCTTAAACCTAGAGTTGGAGCTCACACAGGCAGTTACAGCCTCACTGGCACAGTTCTTACTCAGGCTTAAACTAATGCAAATGACATTTCAGGTTTCCAGCATCTGCAGTATTTTGCTTTTGCAAATAACATTTGTACCACACAAGTGCCAGGCAATGACCATTTCCAGTAAGAGAGTGACTGACCAGCCCTTCTTGACATTAGCATCGCCAGATCTCCCACCATCAACATCCTGGGGGGTTACCATTGACCAGAAACTTAACTGGACCAGCCACATAAATGGTGTGGCTACAAGAGCAGGTCAGAGGCTGGACATCCTGCAATACGTGGTTCGCCTGCTGACTCTCCAAAGCCTTTCCACCAGCTACAAAGCACAAGTCAGAAGTATGATACAATACTCTCGACTTGTCTGGATGAGTGTACTCCAACTACACCCAAGAAGCTCAAAGCTGTTCAGACCAAAGCAGTGGAGTCTTCGAGCCATAACAGCACAGGAGGCCATTGGACCCATGCTGTCTCTCTGTACAGCAATCCGGTTAGTCCCATTCCCCCACTCTATCCCCATAGTCCTGCAAGTTTATTTTCATCAAGTGCCCATCCAATTTTCTTTTGAAATCATTAATAATCTCTGCTACCACTACCCTCTTAGACAGCGAGTTCCAGCTCATTACCACACACTGGGTAAAAAAACATTTTCCTCACACCAACACCCCACCCTGCACATCTCCTGCCCAAAACCTTAAATCTGTGTCCCCTAGTCCTTGTACCATCAGTTAATGGGAACAGCTTTTTTTGTCGATCTTATCTAAACCTGGCATAATCGTGGACAGCTCTATCAAATCTCCCCTCAATTTCCTTAGCACCAAGGAGAACAATCCCAGCTTCTCCAACCTAACCTTGTAGCTAAAATCCCTCATCCCTGGAACCATTCTGGTAACTCTCCTCTGCACCCTCTTAAGGACCCTCACTTCCTTACTAAAGTGCCGTGACCAGAACTGGTGCCCGTATCTAGCTGTGGTCTAACCAGTGCTTTATAAAGGTTCAGCATAACTTCCCTGCTTTTGTACTCAATACCTCTGCTGATGAAACCCAAGATCCCATATGCTTTGCGAACTACTCTTCAGTATGCCCTGCCACCTTCAAGAATCTGTGCACATGGACCCCAAGGTCCCTCTGTCCCTGTACACTCTTTAGAACTTTGCTAATAAGTCTATATTGTCTCACCCTATCCCTTCTGCCAGAATGCATCACCTCGCACTTCTCTGTATTAAATTCCATTTGCCACTTCTCTGCCCATTCTGCTATTTTATGTCGTGTTGCAGTAGATTGGTATCATCCTCACTATCTGCCACACCTCCCAACTTTGGTATCATTGTCAGATTTTGAAATCCTGCTCCGTATTCCAATATCCAAGTCATTTCTATATATAAAAAAAGAAGTGTTGATGGTTTGTCATCCACCTGCTGCCTTGGTCACAGACCATCCTGACTTGGACATATATTGTGGTTCCTTCATCAGCAATGAGTCTAAATCCTGGAAGGCCCTACCTAACAGCACTGTGAGAGCAGCTTCACCGTGTGGACTGCAGCAGTTCAAGGAGAAGGCTCTCCACAACCTTGTTAAGGGCAACTCGGGATGGGCAATAGATGCTGGCCATACCAGCGATGCCCATATCCTGAGAATGAATTTTTAAAAATCTCATAAAGCAAGAATTCAAAAAGAACTTTTCTTGTAATCTCTCTCACTCGCTCCTTGTGCTTTGTTTCTCCTCTTGTGCTGTCTCTCTTAATTCTCTTTGTTCTCTCTCATTCCAGATCTGTGTATTTCTTGAATATTTTGTTTCTATTTCAGGATTTGCGGTCCTTTTATAATCTAAATCTTATTTTGACTATAAATAAATGTATTCATAAAAAGGTTAAAATCTTGTATTATCAAATTCCAGTTACACCCCCTCCTTATTTCCACTGTTGATTTAATGCCGAGTTTGGCTCCAAGACTTTGCTCTGTTTAAATTCACATTTACCATGGGTATTTCATGACGTGGTTTACATCTTGAGAAGATGCAGAGCAAACATTTGAGACATCCTTTAATACTGCAGCACAAATCAATCTGATCGCAGAGTGTGAGTCACTGTAAACATAGCCAGCGGGCGGATAAACACAGGATCCAACACCTACAATGTTTTATATAAACTGGGTATCAGACTGCAGGGGCTTTAGACTATTTATATACAAGAGTTTCTTTTCTGCTAACATTGTTTTCTTCGCCTGCCCCTCCCCCAGGTATCAATACCCCCCTCCTCAACCCCACCCCCATGTGTATGGCTCCATGAAATATTGAGCCAATTTGGACACAGCAAGATCCCACAAATAGCCATGTAATTATGATCGGATAATCTGTTTTAGTGATGTTGGTTGAGGATTTGGCCAGGACCCTGGAGAGAACTCGCCTGCTCTTCAAAATAGTACCACAGGACCTTTTACACCAACCTGAGAGGGTCGACAGGGCCTTGGTTTAATGTTCATCTGAAAGACGGCGTGTTCAGCAGTGCGGCGCTTCCTAAACGGGACCTCAGTTTAATGTCTTGTCAAAAGTCCGACAGTATAGCATTCCCTCAGTACTGCAAGGGAGTGTCAGCCTGGATTATGAGCTCAGGTCTCTGAAGTGGGACTTGAACCAAGAACCCTCTTCAGACTCCGAAGCGAGAATGCTACTCGTTGAGCCAAGGTTGACTCTGGCTACACATTGTAACAATCTAATCTCTCAAAAGCTATTTACATTAATTTTTTTCCTATATTTGATTCAGTAAGATCAGTTCAATAACTATTCTGCTTGTACATAGGAGAACTGAGTGAAAAACAGAAAGTGGAGCTGGAGCGAAATCGTGCGCTGGTTCAGAGTCAGACGCTGGAACTGAGCACTCTGCAGCAACAGCTGGCCAAGATGTCCCAGCTGGTGGATATGAAGAGCGAAGAACTCCAAAGCAGAAATGTAGAGTTGAGGTATGTCAGCAACTGAATAACCATATGAGGAATTTGACAGTGTGCTCTCCTTTGTTGCCGGTGTCAGATGTGACATCTGCTCCACATGGTGGCAGTGAAAGACTGCACACCCTAGAGGAAGAAGGCTTGACCAATTCTGTGCCTGGCCGTCGTGGGAAGCAGTTCATCTAGGAGGTGCTAGGCATGGAAAATGTGCACACTCTGTATGATTTAGTTAGCAAATGCACTGCTTAGTGTGGTACTGAGCCATTGCGGGGGTTCCAGGTTCAATCTCTGATTATTGTGAGTTAATCTCAGTTAATCTGGGGCAGCATTAGCGGCTGCCACAGTTGGCTTCAGTACCCTTGGGCTATGGAGGGAAAAATTCAGCCAAGGTTTCTGTTCACCATCCCATGACCCCTTCTGAAAGCATGCGTGTAGTCATCTGGTGATGGTCAGATCGGATCAGGCTCCTAAAACCTTGGGTAAGGTGATGAAGGGACCAGCACACACACAGCAAGGGTGAGTGTAGTTATGGTGACCATAACCCAGCTAAATTTAGTTAGCTCAGCAGTGCAGGAATTGAACCCGGGCCACTCTGATGTACTGTATACAGGCAGTGTCTTTAGCCTTTAGGCAGTCAAGGTGCTTGCATGGTGCCTTTAATGATGATCAGTTTCTCAGCCTGTGCTGAGTGTGTGACTGGGATGATTCAGCTGCTCTTTTGGTTGGGCTGAATGTGTGGAAAGTGGAGATTGAGCTGTTAGTAACAGAGCGTGGGAACTATGCAAACTGTGGGGAATAAGCTGGCGAGAGTTACATGTCATCTAGATACAAGGCTAAGCTTAACATTCTTCACTCTAACCCCTTCTTTGAGAGGGATCATTAAATAACTATGTATGCATATATATAAAATCATTAAAGCATGGCTGTAACACTTTGTTAATCAAGGATACAAAAGGATACAAAAATGAAAGCTAGTTTTCTGACTTTAGGAAAGAGCCAACAAGAAGAAGCTATAAGGACACATAATTACTCTCTAACTGACTTAGGATACGGCTGCTAAACTAACTAGCCATTGTGACCTTGGGGAAGCAGGTCTGGTTACATATAGCCCCGCTTAGCAACAGAATAATACATTGTCCATCCTATGGTGTGACGCTCCTGTCTTTAATAAGCGGCCTATTGTCTGAAATACCCCGAGCACAATCATGAGTGACCTGTCAGTCCTTTACCTCACTTCAGAATTTCACAGATAAACCTATGACTGAAAGAGTCTGTTTCATTTCCTTTAAGGTTCAGCCAGTAGGCAGAGAGGATCTGTGTGGTGTTCAATTAATTGTTTTTAATTTAACGATTTCATATAATCCCGTGACCTTGGATTTATTCTGTTACATTGTCCCCCATTGTCCATTGGAGAGTGAATGTTACACTATCTCCCATCATTCATTTCTGAAGCTCACTTACGTTGCTGCCCAATATTATTTCAGGCGCTCCTTGGTAAAGAGTTTAAAACTTCTGTGGGATTGGATACCAGAGTGGGTAGATCTATGCAGGCTCAATGTCCCAACATACAGAAATGGCAGATAGGAAGAGCTCACTGGTCTATCTAACCTGTCCTGTATAGTAGTGGTGCATGGTGCATCACAATACAGACACGCGCCACTCCACCCAGAGCCACGTATTAGTGGTTCTCAGTTACCCAATCCTTCTCTTGTTCAATTTCCTTATTTCTGAGTGTGTCACAATCACTTTCAGGACCTGTAAGGAGAAGCTGGAACAGCAGAAAGCCGCAAGGAAGGAGAAGGTGACGCAGTGCGAGAAACTACAGAAGGAGCTCAACGAACGAGATAGCCAGCAACATCAGCTCTCCGTGCCCAGTGAGGTATTATTAGGTTCATTGTATACTAGTTGAAAAGCCACTCACCGTCTCGATGTTAATCCAAAGCAGTCATTATCAAGAGGGTTCACCTATGGATCAATGGGTAAACCCATTGCTCAGCATGGACTGAAAAATACACACCTGAAAGGTCCCTGAGTTAGCTGACTCTAACTAGCGTGGCAGATGGGGTATGGTTGTCTTGCAGGTTCCTAAGCTAGGCAGGGGTTATCAGCTGGGATTCTTGCTCCCAGTCACTATCTAGTGACTCCCTGCTAGAAAGTGGGAAGTTCAGTGAGGATAAGATCAAGTTCAGCTGTGATGCCCTCTCTGGTTGATTAGCCTGCCAAACCTACTAAGCACATGCATGAGACCTTTTGGGTGAGCTCTTGATGACTGCCAGGACCTTTGAAACCAAGGGGTTTGCACCTTAAGCCAAGGAGGGGAGTGATGTAATGTCGGAAAAACAGCAGCCAATTTGCGCACAGCAAAGTCACACAAGTAGCAATGTGATGATGACCAGATAACTTTTTTTTGTGATGTTGATTGGGAGATAGATATTGGCCAGGACACTGGGGAAAATTACCCTGCTCTTCCTTGAAATAGTGCCGTGGGATCTTTTATATCTACTTTGATTTAACATCTCATCTGAAAGACTGCACTTCCGACAGTGCAGGGCACACCCTCCCTCAGTATTACACTGGAGTGTGAGCCTAGATTTTTGTGCTCAAGTCTCTGGAGTGAGACTTGAACCTGTGACCTTCTGACTTGGAGGTGAGCATTGCTACCGACTGCACCACAGCTAATGTAGCTTGGGTGGCATTAACATTGAATATCCTATCCCTTATACTCAACACATGTATAACACCTCACACAGCATGACACACACAAGAACTCAGCATGTGAGATCAGTGCAGCACGAGGACAGATATAGAAGAAAAGGAGGAATCCCCTTCAGCATTACAGGCCAGCTGTTGCTGGGCAGGAAATCTTGAATGTCTGCAACACTCTGAGCTTAGACTGAGGCTGCTATTCTTCATTATTTTTGTGTATATCGTGAAAGCTTCCTGATCGTGAATGTGTGTTCGCTTTAGGAAAAGATTGTTTCCTTTTGTGAGGCGTTTTTTGCTCACCAAATGTGTGATTGTTGGTGTGGGGAGCGAAATATGCTTTGCGTTTTGTGGCTGCCAGTGTCAGCTTCGAGCAGCACCCCCAGCTGTAACACTGGTCCAGTGCAGAGAAGAACTCCCTCTACTCTGACCCAAAGAAGCTCCTCAGCACCATATCCCTGACTGCACCAGGGTGGCATTTTCCATTTCACTAATCAGCTGTTGTTATGAGAGTGGGATTGCCACATTTGGGAGCAGCCAGGAGGAAATGGTTTGACACAGGACTAAACTCATTTCACACAGAACCCTTATAGCCAGCATCACAAGAGGAGTTAATGACATCCATTTGTGCTGGAGTTAAAATCAGGTCCAGGAGATAAAGGAAGCATCATTTTAATCTAACTCGCTGGGCAGGAAACCCATGGGATCGGGTGGAACACTGCTTTTAAACCTAGCCCAATATTACTCTTCACTGCCTTTAAATAGAGCGTTCATTCGGGTGGGTGTAAAACCAGCGTTCTAGCCAATCACATCAGTTTCCCCGATGGGCAGGTTGAGTTAAAATTACCCCCAGGTAGGTCAGTGTCTAATCTGCATCATCACCCAGTCTCACCCACCCCTGATCCGAGCTGTGATTACCTTTCACAAGTAGGGTAAATTTTGTAGAGCAGATTCTCATGATCCTACATATAGATTAAAGACCGACTGAGGCTAAAGGACTGCCTGTATTTCACATGCGGTGTTGCGAAAAGAGCTACATTTGTCTGCGGAATGGTCAAAACTTCTGAGCAGAATACCAATAGTTTGGAGATTCCCACCCTACCCAGCACTTGAAATTCTAATCATGTATGTGGTTTGCTCCAGCGAGGAACCTCAAAGCAGCTCTGAGACGCAGTACAGCGAATCAGCAGCCCAATGGAGGTTGCTGCAACCATGTGTTGTTTGCAGATGTTACGTGACTTTCTTTTCATAAGTTCTGAAATCTTGCAATAAATGATACATGAAAAGTCTTGAACCTTATAAATGGAAAATGCTAGAAATGTACATTCGGTCTGTTGGTGCCTTATCGGTTGGAGACCCTTTACTGGAATCTGACGGAGGGTCTCCATCCAAATCGTTGGCCTGTTGCTTCTCTTTCCAATGCTCTGTATTTCTAGAATTTGCTGCTTTCTTGCCCAATGGCACTAAGCACCCCAAGGAGCAGTCCTGCTGAGATCAGATAGAGACCTCTACTGTAACAGAGTAGCATTGTCAACCTTCTGGGATTGCCTGGACTCACTGGGACCCAACCTCCAGGACACTGCTCTGAGCAACCCAGGAGAAAAATCATAGTGGCCTGAAAAGAATTGTTATATTGGATATGAGAACAAAAGGCTGTTTGACAGTCAAGAATCATCCAGTGGATGATTCCAGGAGTTCATTCACGTTCCATGTGGTGGCAGAAGGCAGTGCATTGCAATGGTGGACATGTTGGGTGACCATTGGTGGGGTTGGGGCAGTTGGAGGCAGGAGGTCAAGTGATGACGCCTCCAGGAATATGTCCTACCAGAGTTGGCAACTCTACTGCAGAGAAATAGAAGTGACCGAAAATGCTGGAAGCACACGACAAGTCTGTTGGCATCTGAAAAGAGAGAAAAGTCCAATTAGCATTTCAAATCGAGACCTGGTAGAAAATTCTCCCTCCAACGAAGGGTCTCCATCCAAAATGCGAGCATCTCTCTTTACTTTTCAGGTACTGATATTTCAGCATCTGAGCATTTCCAGCAATTTCTCTCTTTATTTCCTATTATGCTGCTGTCTCTTGTGTTTGAAGAACGGCATTAAAATTTAATTTAGTTGAGAAATCACTGGGGAAAAATGAGATAATTTAAAAACATGTACTTTTTTTTTGAGAGCTCTTCATTTTAACAACCTGACTGACATTTCTTCTTCAAATTGAAACTGCAGTATCTGAGAATCTGCTTCCACTCTCGTTCCCCCTCCCCTGCCTCGGTTTAAAGCCAGCTGGTATGTAAATATTTGAAGAATGGTTCTGTTCTGGTGTTCTACAGCACGCGGATTGCTGACAACACACTCCGTGAATAGTATGGCTTGCATTTATATTGCACCTTTCACATCCTGTGCACTTTAAAGTCAATGAAATACCTTTGAAATGTATATCACTAATGTAGGAAATGGGGTAGCCAATTTGTGCACAGCTAGGTCCTACAAACAGCAATGAAATAAATGATCAAATAATCTGTGTTTTTTCAGTGATATTGATCGAGGGATAAATATTGTCCAGGATACTGGGGTGAACTCCCTGCTCTTCTTTGAAATAGTGCCATGGGATCTTTTCAGGTCCACCTGAGAAGGCAGATGTCTCGTCTGAAAGATGGCACCTCTGACAGTGCAGCATTGGATTGTCAGCCTGGAGTAGGACTTGACCCACAACCTTCTGACTCAGAGGCAAGAATGCTACCAACTGAGCCACAGCCCTGCAAAGTGGCAGGCCCGTGCTGCATTAGTTGAACACTGCCTGGCCACTTGAAGCTACAATTGGCTTCAGTTCTCCTGGACTAGGGAGGAGGAAGGAAAGGAAAAAGTCCGCCAGCGTTCCTGCTCCTGGTCGCTATCCAGTGGCTGCTGAATGTGAATGCTGGGTGTTGCAGGATTGCATTCAGTTATAATGCCCCTTATAATCAAATAATCTGCTGACAGTTATGGCTTGCAAATGAAGAATTTCCACTTGTCTAAGGTAGAGTCCTGACAGCATCCGAGGAACTGTACCCCAGTTTGTCAGCATCTTTTGGGGTTGGTGGGGGGGGGTTGCCACGAGGCAAGAAAAATAATCAAAGATAAAGGTGTAAAATCAGCACGTGTTTAAATGTGACCACTGCCTCTACGACAAATAGCAAAAGGCCAATCTTTCTGGTTCTCCCAGAGACTCCCAAACAATCTCGGTGCAAAAGGCTATTTCTGTTTGGCAGCTCCAGGATCCCATAAATACTCGCACAGTCTCAACCACTAACTGCCCCGATCTATAACAGACTCTGTGCTCTCTCATTCTAGCTCCTCGCATCACGTTCATAGCCACAACAAACTTCCAGCTTCTGGATCAACCAAAGGACAGCTAATGGGGGAGAAAAACCTCAATCAAGGCATTGAGCTGCAACAAATCCAAGTGTAGCTCCACATGAAGGAGAGAAACGATGACATTTTCATGGTAAAATGGAAATCGAGATGTGCAAATGATGATATTTCTGCTTACGGAGTGAAGAGAACAGCATAGGTGTCATCTATGGCTCAGTGGCAAGCACTTTTGCCTGAGCCAGAAAGTTGTGGGTTCAAGTCCCACTCCAGACACTCCAGTGCAGTACTGAGGGACTGCTGCACTGTTGGAGGTGCCAGCTTTGGGATGAAACCTTAAACCAAGGCCCAGCCTGCCCTCTCAGATGGACGTAGAAGATCCCCTGGCACTAGTTTGAAGAAGAACAGGGAAGTTATCCCCAGTGTTCTGACCAATATTTATCCCTCAATCAACAGGACTAAAAACAGATTATCTTGTAATTATCACATTGCTGTTTGTGGGAGCTTGCTGTGCGCAAATTGGCTGCTGCGTTTCCTGTGTTATAACAGTGGCTACACTTCAGAAGTACTTAATTGGCTGTAAAGCACTTTGGGGTGCCCTGTGATCTTGAAAGGTGCCCAACAAACCAATGAATGTGTTAAATTTTTTCAAACACTTTTCCTGTTTCTCATTCATCCCCACCACTTCCCTGCTGCATCCCATACTGTTGACCTGTCCACATCTCAGGCCAGCTGAATTATTGAGCAGCCGAGACCCACTTTATCGATTTCAATCATTTGGTCGCACTCTCGTCTTTGAGTCAGAGGCTGGAATATCAGCACATAATTTAGGCTGTCAATTCAATACAGTTCTAAGGCAGTGCTGCATTGTTGGAGGTGCCGTCCTTTGGATAAAATGTTAAACTGAGGCCTTGTTTGGTGGCCCTGGTGAACATTAAATGCAATGAGTAGGTAGTTCTGGGGTCCTAGTCACCGTTCTCCCTTAACCAGCATTATCAAAAAAATAGATTTATTAGTCATTAACATTAATATTGTTTGTGGGACATTGCTGTTTGTTCATATAACAACAGTGAATGTACTTCAAAGGAATTGATTGTCTGAGAAGAGCCTTGGGACATATCTGAGTGGTGTGATAAGGTGCTGAACAAATAGATTTTCTTTGTTTCTTTTTTATGTGATGTGGTTGGGTAGAGAGACTTGAATACAATCACTCTTCCCTTCGTCCTCTTATCTGCTCAGGGAGTGCTGGATTACCCGTGGGAGCAGCCCATTGCATTGGGCACAAGGGAACATATCTGGAGAATGCCTGGAACATAAAAATCATAAATTACGATTTCCACCTCGTCTCCGATTTGGAAAGAAATTCAATTTTAGTCAACTGGCCTGTAATTCTTAAACCTTATATTGACTACATTCTCAATCTCTGTCTTTTGACCTCTGGCTGTTTATCACCAGCCGAGGATGCTGTCCTAAAATGACAGCTGAATGGTTCCTCTCAGACCATTCTTCATACAAATTGATTCTTGGGAGCAAACTATTAAGGAAAAGGCTTTTACTCTTGGGTTTTGGCCAGGGAGCTCACTAAAGAGCATCTAGACAATCTTCCATTCTAAAATAATGTGAAGGCAAATGGGGAGGATTCGTTTTAATGAGCTAGATCAGCAATTTGTCCAAAAGCAATTTGACATGCCAGCAATCTTCCTCTGTTTTCCTTCAACAAAAGTGCATTGAGAGGTTGCTTTGTCAAGTGTCTCTAATTATATTATGGGTTGTGAAGTTGGCAGGCAGCAGAGAGAGGGGAAACTGATTCATTAACCTTCTCCTGGGCCAACACCAATAGTCACATGCAGGACTTGAAACAAGCCTCATGCCTTCAGTGGATGCTATTCTCTGAATTTATATTGCAATGCAAATATTCCTTTTGGGCATATTCCCTCTTTCCTTCCTTTGGAATCTATTAGGCTTTTAACATCCAAGCTGTGCATTAATAACCTCCTCTGGTTCTCTTTCAAACCTAGGCCCAGACGTTGGTTAGTCATAGAGTTATACAGCACAGAAACAGGCCCTTCGGCCCATCGTGTCTGTGCCGGCCATCAAGCACATACCTATTCTAATCCCATTTTCCAGCGCTTGGCCCGTAGCCTTGTATGCTATGGCGTTTCAAGTGCTCATCTAAATACTTCTTAAATGTTGTGATGGTTCCTGTCTCTACCACCACTTCAGGCAGTGCGTTCCAGATTCCAGCCACCCTCTGGGTGAAAACATTTTTTCCTCAAATCCCCTCTAAACCTCCTGCCCTTTACCCTAAATCTATGCCCCCTGGTTATTGACCCCTCCGCTAAGGGAAAAAGTTTCTTCCTATCTAATCTATCAATGCCCCTCATAATTTTGTATACCTCAATCATGTCCCCCCCTCAGCCTTCTCTTCTCTAAGAAAAACAACTGCTCCAGCCCAGGCAACATCCTGGTGAATCTCCTGTGCACCCTCTCCGGTACAATCACATCCTTCCTATCGTGTGGTGCCCAGAACTGCACCCAGTACTCCAGCTGGGCCTAACTAGCATTTTATACAGCTCCATCATAACCTCCCTGCTCTGTGCCTTGGCTAATAAAGGCAAGTATCCCATATGCCTTCCTAACCACCTTATCAACCTGTGCTGCTGCCTTCAGTGATCTATGGACAAGGTCCCTCTGACCCTCTGTACTTCCTAGGATCCTACCATTCATTGTATATTCCCTTGCCTTGTTAGTCCTCCCAAAATGCATCACCTCACACTTCTCAAAATTAAATTCCATTTGCCGCTGCTCTGCCCATCTTACCAGCCCATCTATATCGTCCTGTAATCTAAGGCTTTCCTCCTCACTATTTATGACACAACCAATTTTCATGTCATCTGCGAACTTACTGATCATATCGCCTCTATTCACATCTAAATTATTAATGTACACTGCAAACATCAGGGGTCCCAGCACCGATCCCTGCGGTACACCACTGGTCACAGGCTTCCACTTGCAGAAATAACCCTCGACCATCGCCCTCTGCCTCCTGTCACTAAGCCAATTTTGGTTCTTCTAGCAGCCATTTATCAGGCACTACTCAGACGACTAAGGCCCCAGTATTGCGGACAGGAAGTATGCACACATTTCTGGCTGGAAATGCACTGCCCGCCATTTTGGATAAGGACAAACAAGGTGTCTTTTACCTGAAGCAGGTGTTGGACTCTTTGCATATGCAAATAAACGTGCTTATGCCTATTTGAAGTTTCCTCTTCACAATTGGTTTGCCCTGAGGCAATCTGCGCCATTGCGGGCTGCACTCGGGGAAATCAACCCTAGGATGCCTGCAACAAAGAAGGTAAATAACTTACCTGAATGCAAGCACTCCTGCCCCTCCCGACTCCGTATTTAACTCCTCTCAATCGCCGCCGCTATCCACCCCCAATCCTCCTCGGCATTCTCGCTCAATCCTCAATCACAGCAGCGGCCCAATATTCCCCAATTCATTGCTGGTGGCCTCTGATGTTATGTTGACTCCATTATGATGAGGCCTGAGGCCCAATATCTGGGGAGCCTCAGACCTCACCATTCTGGTGGAGGGTATGCACCCACATCCTCTAAAATGGGCCCAAATTTCTGAGCCCTGGTGTTCTTCCTTAGCCTTTTGCCCAGGCTCCCCAATCAAGCACTGCACCAGTAACTTCTGTGTTCAATGATGGGACCTATCCTTCTACTTATCGTGGAATAACAACAGTAAAAGCAATGGGGAAGATCAACTGAAATTAGATAAATTATCTTCCACCATCAATACAGTACTTTCTGACGCTTAGGCTTTGACCTAATTCTCTACCACAGAAAGCAGTTGAGGCCAAATCATTAAATATATTCAAGAAAGAGTTAGATATAGTTCTTAGGGCTAAAGGGATCAAGGGATACGGGGAGAAAACGGGAACAGGGTACTGAGTTTGGACGATCAGCCATGATCGTATTGGATGGCGGTGCAGGCTCGAAGGGCTGAATGGCCTACTCCTGCTCCTATTTTTTCTATGTTTCTTGACCTGTGAACTCCAGCACCTGAGTCAATCCCGTGATGTCTGATGAGTAGGTCTCCCCAAAGTTCCTCCTTCACTTACGGTGAGCACAAAAATTCCATTCCCCCTTTTAAAAAAGTTAATATTTTTCTCTGAGGTGATGACAGCACTCATGTGGAAGTTGATCCTAAATTTGCCTGACTTAAACAAGAGCAGTGGGATGTATTAATTTTGAAATGAGACCACATGACCTTTCACATGACAAATCTTGAAAGTGATACATTGATGCATCTCGCACTAACGAGGTGTGTAGCATTTATAACTGCCTGAACCATTACCCACTGCTGCGATATTCTCATATTGGTTGGCACATTACCAGGTTTGTCTAAATGTGTCCAAGGTGTGCACTCCCCTCTGCTGTACGTGGCATTTGTGCAGATATAACACGAATGCAAGGTGCACAGCAGTGCAGATATAGTTCACCAAAGAGCTGTTTACAAGTCTTCCACTCTCACTATAATTGGTTCCATTTGTCTAAAAGTCAGCCACTACTTCATATGTAAGCTGCCTGCTGAATCCTCCTGGCAGATTGCTTAATGCTTCAAGTCCAAATCTATTAAACAGCTGCTTAAAATTTCAGCTTATGGAAGCCCCTTACTGGTCAGTGCACTGAACGGTGCTAAACTGAGCCATACTGACGCAGGAGATGCCAGGTTGATGCCCAGTCTGCTGAGTTACCCATTCTGATGTGGGCCAGCATTAATGGGGCAGCAGTTGGCCTCAGAGTCCCTGAGCTAGGGAGATGGAAAAAACCCTCGGAGTTCTTTTACTGGATTGCTGGCTAGGAGATCCCAGCTGGAAAATATCCGAGTATGGATATCAGGCTTGTCCGTGACGGAGTCCATGGAGAAATAGCCTGATGACACTCACCATCCAGCTCCTGTGAAGTTTTATCCTGGCAGGAGCAGGTGCCGATGGAGAAAGTGGCAGATACATTGGAGGAAAAAAGTGACTGACTTTTTTTTTCAAATTTAATTGGTATCCATCAATCTGTGTGTCTCTGACTGGTTGAGAGTCCCGATATGGAGAGGAACTGGCTGATGATAAGTCAAACTCGGAAAGCCAACCATTTACAACAACATTTTGTCCAGGGAGCCTGATAGCTGTGGCAAGAGCAGTTGTGACTGCAGAACACAGAACCACAAGAATGGACCTCTACATCGTCGCTCGGAACAGCAGAGGTCTCTGTTTCTGTTCACCTTCAGAGTGAGGGATAGCTCACTTTTAAAAATTCAACTTCTGGGCATGGGTGTTACTTTCAAGGCCAGCATTGATTGCCATCCCTAGTTACCCTGAGAAGGTGATAATACAACTGAGTGGCTTACTAGGACACTTCAGAGGGAAGTTCATTGGTGTGGGCTGAAGTCACATATAAGCCAACCGGGTAAGGGAGGCAGGTTTCCTTCCCTTATGGATATCAGTTGAACCAATCGGGTCGTTAACAAAAATCTGACCACTTCACCAGTCACTTTTACTGATACCAGCTTTTTATTCCAGATTTTTTGAACTGAATTCAAATTCTCAAACTGGGATGGTGGGATTAGAACTCAAGTTCTCTGGTCTATTAGTCCAGCCTCATGTGTTCATCTCTTTGCTGGGAGCTCTGAGTACGTTGTACCAGTGCTGTTGAATGTCCGGTGTGAGACACCTGGACCAACTGGGGTGTAGAGCTGAACTGAATCTGGTTCTGAAGCCCCAGACCAATCTCCCGAATCTCTGCATTAATATTAATTATACGCAGGGCACAGTTTTGAATTCTGTCAGGTAATAGCAGGTGACTTTTGCCTGCTGGGCGATGGACAGAAAGGAGGATCGCCTTGTCGAGGAACTGTGTGTGTGTCACGATGGAGGGGCTGGAATGGTGGGACCAGTTTTGGTGCCACAGAAACACATCTTCTGCGGGCCATTGGAAGTGGTCATTGAGAACACTGGAGCCCAGAATACTACACCCACTCAACAACAACTTATAGTTATAAAGCTTCTATTACCTAAGAAAACGTACCAAGGCAAATCATAAGAGTGTTGTAAAGCAAAATTGGACATTGAGTCACTTAAAGTGATAATAGTTCAGATGACAAAAAGCTTGGTCAATGAAGTAGATTTTAAGGAGTGTCTTATGTTACGATCAGGTGAGAAAGAGGTCTGGGGTTTCCTTTCAGCCTTCACCTGGTCTTACAGTAACAGGGTTTAAATTTTAAACAGACCGTATTTTAAGCTCCCCCTTGGTGAATCCTTGTTCACCGCTTTCCAATTATAAGGCAAAGAAACCAGTACTCACACAGGTTTTCTCAAGTTTAAAGAAAAATGACTGAAATTTATTAAACTTAAACTCTAATTCGGTTAACCCCTACAGATACATAACACGCCCATGCTAGCATGCATTCATGATACACACCTGCAAATAGGGATAGAAAAGAACAGAAGAAAAATAAAGTGGAAAAGTTTGAGGCAATCTCTGAAGAGGGTTTTTTCATTACTGTGCTTCGAGCTCGCTGCAGAGTCCTTGATTATAGGTAGGTCTTGTTTTTCGTTTTGGGCCCAGTATTCTTCTTAAACCTTGTTCAATGCATGGAGACTTTTCTCTCTTGGTTCATGTGTCTTCAGAAAAAAACCCATATGACTAACTGGTTTCACCACGTCTGTTTGTGGATTGTATTGGAGCAGGGGATAGATCCTTTGCTCCACGCATTGTCTGTTAATATGCAAAAATGTCTTTTCAGCCGGAGGCCTGGCAACCCCTTGTCACAGGCCTTCTCTTCTTCCCAGCAACAATTTTAAATTTAATGTCCATGTGGTGAAATTAATGTGCCTCATTCTTGGCAGGTGGGGGCCAGCATGACACTTAAAAGAGGAAAGTGAGGTGGAGAGTTATAGAGGATTAAGGAGGGAATTCCAGACTGTTTGGCCCCTGCAATGTAAGGCACGGCCACCAATGGTGTAACGATTAAAATCGGGGATGCTCAAGAGGCCAGACTTCGATGAGTGCAGGTATCTTGGAGGGTTGTAGGGCTGGAAGGGATTACAGAGATGGGGAGGGGCGAGGCCATGGAAGGATTTAAGAACAAGGATGAGAATTTCAAAATCGAGGCATTGCTTGACTGGGAGCCATTGTAGGTTAGTGAGCACAGGGTGATAGGGAAACAAAACTTCATGCGAGTTAAGACATGGGCAGCAGTTTTGGAATGTGGAAGGCCGGCCAGGAGTGCATTAGAGTAGTCAGATCTAGAGGTATCGAAGGCATGAACGAGAGTTTCAGCAGCAGATGAACAGAGGCAAGGGCGGAACTGAAGTCAACTAACGAGAAGCAACACTGGGATAAGTAAAAAAACAGTCATGCTAAGGGGCAGCCCTGGTGCACAGAGACATGGTGATGTCAAGGGGCTGCCCTTGTGCAGTAGAAGTGACAATACCAAGGGTGAACTGTGGAAAGCCTGTAAGAAATTGCTGGATGGAAAAAAGACAAAAAAAATCCTAAAAGTTCCAAATGTTGATTATTTAGTTATTTGTTTCTATGGTTTCCTGAGGTCAATCTCCAGGTGACTTGCATCCACAATTCTGCTCCATGTCTTCTTCAACCAGATGCTTTTTTAAAAATTCATTATTGGGATGTGGGCATCGTTGGCCAGGCCAGCATTTATTGCCTATCCCTAATTGCCCTTGAGAAGGTGGTGGTGAGCTGCCTTCTTGAACACCCACAGTGCTGTTAGGAAGGGCGTTCAAGGATTTTAGCCCAGCAACAGTGAAGGAACGGCGATATCAGGATGGTGTGTGACTTGGAGGGGAACTTGCAGGTGGTGGTGTTCCCATGCATTTGCTGCCCTTGTCCTTCTAGTTGGTAGAGGTCGTGGGTTTGGAAGGTGCTGTCTAAGGAGCCTTGGTGCGTTGCTGCAGTGCATCTTGTAGATGGTACACACTGCTACCACTGTGCATCGGTGGTGGAGGGAGTGAATGTTTGTAGATGGGGTGCCAATCAAGTGGGCTGCTTTGTCCTGGATGGTGTCGAGCTTCTTGAGTGTTGTTGGAGCTGCACCCATCCAGGCAAGTGGAGAGTATTCCATCACACTCCTGACTTGTGCCTTGTAGATGGTGGACAGGCTTTGGGGAGTCAGGAGGTGAGTTACTCGCCACAGGATTCCTAGCCTCTGACCTGCTCTTGTAGCCACAGTATTTATATGGCTACTCCAGTTCAGTTTCTGGTCAATGGTAGCCCCTAGGATGTTGATAGTGGGGGATTCAGCAATGGTAATGCCATTGAATGTCAAGGGGAGATGGTTAGATTCTCTCTTGTTGGAGATGGTCATTGCCTGGCACTTGTGTGGTGCAAATGTTACTTGCCACTTATCAGCCCAAGCCTGGATATTGTCCAAGTCTTGCTGCATTTCTACACGGACTGCTTCAGTTTCTGAGGAGTCACGAATGGTGCTGAACATTGTGCAATCATCAGCGAACATCTCCACTTCTGACCTTATGATTGAAGGAATGTCATTGATGAAGCAACTGAAGATGGTTGGGCCTAGGACACTACCCTGAGGAACTCCTGCAATGATGTCCTGGAACTCAGATGATTGACCTCCAACAACTACAACCATCTTCCTTTGCGTTAAGTATGACTCCAGCCAGCGGAGGGTTTTCCCCCTGCTTCCCATTGACCTCAGTTTTGCTAGGGCTCCTTGATACCATACTCAGTCAAATACTGCCTTGATGTCAAGGGCAGTCGCTCTCACCTCACCTCTTGAGCTCAGCTCTTTTGTCCATGTTTGAACCAAGGCTGTAATGAGGTCAGGAGCTGAGTGGCCCTGGCGGAACCCAAACTGAGCGTCACTGAGCAGGTTATTGCGAAGCAAGTGCCGCTTGGTGGTATTGTTAATGACACCTTCCATCACTTTACTGATGATTGAGAGTAGGCTGATGGGGCGGTAATTGGCTGGGTTGGACTTGTCCTGCTTTTTGTGTACAGGACATACCTGGGCAATTTTCCACATTGCAGGGTAGATGCCAGTGTTGTAGCTGTACTGGAACAGCTTGGCTAGGGGCGCGGCCAGATAGCCAAGGGTTACATGCCTTCAACTCTCTCCCTGCCTGTTCAGAACCCCTTAACTTTTGAACTGTCTCTCCCCAGTGTAGGGTAAATTAAATACACATGTGCCACAGTGCTGACCCCCTGTGGGACAACACCTTTGTCCTGGCAACACAAGTGGGTGATTTATTTGTGTGTGTAAGTGCATGCGTGTGTTGCGGGTGTGGGGTAGTCCCTGTGAGCTTTCAGCGCTTAGTCTGATTTGCGATAATTTTTCTTTACCTTTCTTCAGTATGTGTTTTATCACTGGTAAATATAAACCTAACTCAGAAAATTCCAGCAGCAGGACAACATCCCAGCTTTCCGTTAAATAGGTCATTATAATCTTCTGGCGCTGAGAAATTGCACACTTTCTGAATGATACCCCTGACCACGTGTGTACAACTCCATGGGAGACACCTTGTGCATGAATGAGATGATCATCATCCAGAAGTAACTGGATTCTAGACAATTCCAAAGCAACAGAGACCTCAACATAGGAACAAAAGTAATGGGATTGGGGGTAACGTATTGCGATGGATAGAAAATTGGTAAGCGGACAGGAAATAAAGAGCAGGGATAAATGGGTCTTTTTCCAAATGGCAGGCAGTGACTAGTGGGGTACCGCAGGGATCGGTGCTAGGAACCCAGCTATTCACAATCTATATTAATGATTTCGTTGAGGGAACTAAATATAATATCTCCAAATTTGCAGATGACACAAAACTGGGTGGGATGGTGAGTTGTGAGCAGGATGCAGAGAGGCTTCAGGGTGATTTGGACAAGTTGAGTGAGTGGGCAAATGCATGGCAGATGCAGTATAATGTGGATAAATGTGAGGTTATCCACTTCGGTAGCAAAAACAGGAAGGCAGATTATTATCTGAACAGCTATAAACTGAGAGAGGTGAATATGCAACGAGACCTAGGTGTTCTCGTACACCAGTCACTGAAGGTAAGCATGCAGGTCCAACGGGCGGTAAAAAAGGCAAGTGATATGTTGGCCTTCATAGCGAGAGGATTCGAGTACAGGAGCAGGGATGTCTTGCTGCAATTATACAGGGCCTTGATGAGGCCACACCTGGAATATTGTGTGCAGTTTTGGTCTCCTTATCTGAGGAAGGATTCTTGCTATAGAGGGAGTGCAGCGAAGGTTTACCAGATTGATTCCTGGGATGGTGGGACTGACGTATGAGGAGAGATTGAGTCGGTTAGGATTATATTCGCTGGAGTTCAGAAGAGTGAGGAGGAATCTCATAGAAATGTATAAAATTCTAACAGGACTTGACAGGGTAGATGCAGGAAGGATGTTCCCGATGGTGGGGAAGTCCAGAACTAGGGGTCATAGTCTCAGGATACGGGGTAAACCATTCAGGACTGAGATGAGGAGAAATTTTTTCACCCAGAGAGTGGTGAGCCTGTGGAATTCACTACCACAGAAAGCAGTTGAGGCCAAAACATTGTATGTTTACAAGAAGGAGTTAGATATAGCTCTTGGGTCTAAAGGGATCAAAGGATATGGGGTGAAAGCAGGAACAGGCTACTGAGTTGGATGATCAGCCATGATCATAATGAATGGCAGAGCAGGCTCGAAGGGCCGAATGGCCTACTCCTGCTCCTATTTTCTATGTTTCTATGTTTAAGTCGTTCAGCCCCTCAAGCCATTCTAGTACATCATGACTGATCTGTATCTTAACTCAATTTACCCGCCTAGGTTCCACGTCGCCAAAAATCTGTCAATCGGAGTTCTGAAATTTTCAATTTGAACCCCTAGTCTCAAGAGCTTTGTGGGGGAGAAAGTAACAGATTTTTCCGCTAGCCTTTGTGTGAAGAAGTGCTTCCTGACATCACGCCAGTACAGTCCAACTCTAATTTTAAGGTTGCGCCCCCTTGTTCTGGAGTCTTCCAGACTTGACTGCTTTGAGCACTGAAATCAGTGCATGTTTGCTCCAAAGCAATAACAAAGCTCCCAGTTTCCATCCCTGGTCTGTGCTGAGTGAGCTTATTTCAACCAGTAGAGAGGGCTAGCATTGACCTCCATGTCCCCAGATAATGGAGGGAAAACCAGCCAGCGTGCCTGTTCCTGATCATTAGCCACTCGCCTGGCTCCGGGGATTTGCATTCACTAAATAATAAAAATCATTATCCACTAACTCCTGGAAAACGTGCGTGAGCGGGTGAGCAGTGCGGACAGGATAAGGATCAGCTGTCCTACCTATTACTGCTCAATAGTCTGTGACACCAACTGTCTAGGTTCTCACTCAAAGGATTACTTGGTTGACATGCTTGAGGGTGATCACTGGCTGTACAGCTGGACTGTGGCAGAGAGGCTTTGTCTTCAGCAGAGGAGGGGATTAAACTGGGGTGGGTGAATCTTGGTGAATCTTGTGCTCATTAGGATGAGCAATGTGAGTTCTGGGACACTTCCCATTTTAGTTACCCAATGTTAGAGCCAAACACTCCCTGGTCTGGTACAACACATGTTCAGTAAAGAGTAACAATTCCTCTACCCTGCCATCAAGCACTCCCTGGTCAGGTATAGCACAGGTTAGATGCAGAGTGTAGGTCCATTTACTCTGACCCAACTATATGACTCAGCCCCAACCAGTGTGACATTTTTCCATTTCCACTGTTGTGATCGAAGTGAAATTGCCAATTGAAGGTAGTTTTGTTCTGTGGGTCCTAATGTCCACTATAAACTGGATTGAGCCTACCCAGACTTGTTTCATGTAGGATATGTAGCAGTAGTAGAAAAGGGAATAGGCACTTTAATTCAGATCTGGAAATAAGCAATAACTGAGCATACGGAGGTTGCAGAAACTAATCTCAGCATATTTCTCCCCTTGGGCAGATCATGATGGGTGAGTCAGTTTCTAAAAAGACGTAATAAAGACCTTAGCAAGAGCAAATGTGGATCGGTTGGATGATTTCCTGCTGTTGCATTAATGATGGTGTCTAGACTGATACATTTCAGAAAGCAGAACTGCATTTTAACAGCTTCTGAATAAGAAACCATGAAACACATACTGGAAGGCAGAGTTTTTGCTTGCAATCGCAGTCAAGTTCTTTCCTATGGTTGAGCAGTAGAACAATGGCAGAGGGTTGAACAGAGTCCTTGTAAAACTCAAGCAAGATATTGCAGGTGCTGGAAATCTGAAATAAAAACAGTAAATGCTGGAAATGCTCAACAAATCAGGCAGCATCTGTGGACAGAGAAACAGTGCTAATGTTTCAGGTTGAGCTGAAATGTTAACTCTTGTTTCTCAATCCACTGACGCTGCCAGGCCTGCTATTTCCAGTATTTCTGCTTTTATTCCTTGCCAAGGCTTGTTGGCTGTCTGCTTTTATCTTCAATCAGGTCGAGAGGACAGTGTGTCTGTCCATCTCTCTACAGCTGCTTCTGTCCCTGAG
Source organism: Heterodontus francisci (assembly GCF_036365525.1). NCBI lineage: Eukaryota > Metazoa > Chordata > Chondrichthyes > Heterodontiformes > Heterodontidae > Heterodontus > Heterodontus francisci. The sequence continues at coordinate 27,116,013 of NC_090407.1, read as the reverse complement.
TTTGCAACCTCTCACCTTCCTGTTTAACTGTTGGCTCAGTAACCGTAAACATTCTGGGTTGAAATTCAAGATCGCAGGTGCAGAAAACACCATCACTGCACTGCAGGGTGGATCATGGTTGAGCCATTCCTGTGCTGGAACTGATGGCCCGGAGCTGGGATTCTTTGTGTTGCACTAATGCAAGCACAGATTTGGTGTGAAAATCCCAGTGTAACAAGGACATAAATGTGGGTCAGGACTGTTGCAGTGTGAGATCCAATAGTTGCAGGTTCTAGATTAAAGAGTCTGAGGTCAAATCCCCCAACCTGAGTCGAAGTCAGATTCATCTTTACTTTTGTAACTATAAATTCAATGAATAAAATCCCACGGCCTGAGAACTGGCAGTCTTTCCTTCCTCCTCCAACATAGAGATCCATAACAGGTTGTCCCTGGTTCAGCTCATCTGCTACTGAAACCCTCGTTCATGCCTTTGTTATCTTTAGATTTGACTATTCCAATGACTTGTCTCCCATATTCTATGCTCTATAAACTTGAGGTTATCTAAAACTCTGCTGCCCGTGTCTTAACTGTGACCAAGTCTGATTTACCTATCACCCCTGTACTCACTGGCCTACGTTGGCTCCCGGTCAAGCAACGTCTTGATCTTAAAATTCTCATCCCTGTTTTCAAATCCCTCCATGGCCTTGCCCCTCCCTATCTCTGTAATCTCCCCCATAATCCTCCGAGATATCTGCACTCATCTAATTCTGGCCTCTTGAGCATCCCCGATTTTAATCACTCCACCTTTGGTAGCCACGCCTTCGGTTGCCTAGGCCCTAAGCTCTGGAATACCCTCCCTAAACCTCTCTACCTCACTTCCTCCTTTAAGACATTTGTTAAAACCTATCTCTTTGACCAAGTTTTTGGTCATCTGACCTAATATCTCCTTTTGTGTCTCAATGTCATGCTTTGTTTTATAATGTATACTATTAACATAATGTTATTATGTTAAATGTGCGATATAAATATAACTTGTTGCTGTGTATGTCCTCCTAAAGATCCAAAATAGCAGGCAGGAAGTTCACCCTCATTATGAGCCAAAAGTGCACCACCCGCATTACTGGTAAAGGCCAAAATATTTGTTGGTGCAGTGCCCATGCCTGAAATGGGCATTAGGCCCTTTACTTATGTAAATAAGTGGCCTAACACCTCTTTGAGAACCCCATGCTTTTGGGGCATCCTCAGGTTGTGAAATGCACGATATTCATGCATGTTCTTTCAAGAGATCGAACGAAGGCTTTTGCTTCCACACTTGGGGACCCGTTCTGCATGCTGATCGCTCTGTGTGAAGAAGATCTTCTTGACATCAGTTCTAAATCTGCCCTGTGTGGAACTTTGTACTTCCTTACCTACTGCTATGGTTTCGCTGCAAAGGTGTACTGAACTTTGACCTTTCATCGCATTCCCAATACCTTCCATTCTTGGTAAATACACTTAACTCCTAGAAACTACAGCTAGCTCCCAGGAACCACATAGTTCCCAGCAACTACCCTTAATTCCTGGTATCTACAGTTTATTTCCCGAAAATATCCAGAGTGTATTGAAGCCCTATTTCCACAAAATAACAGCTGTTCTTATCACCATAGCAATCAGTTTACTTGGGTGCAAGAAATACCAGTAATAACCTTTGAGGTGTACCACCTATTAACTCATACCAGTAAAATCTTGCTTAGATTCATTAAAATGCCACCTATACCGCAACTAAAACAGATTAAGAAATAATTTGCATTTATATAGTGCCTTTCACGCCATCACAACATCTCAAAGCATTTCACAGGCAATTTAATTTATCTGGTCACTCATCCCATTGCTGTTTGTGGGATCTTACAACCCTCAAAATGCCTGCTATATTTGCCTACATAATAATAGTCACTGTGTTTTGAAATAGTTCATGGTGTGTAAAATTTTGATTTGTGTCTGAGCCACAATAAAGTCCTGCCTCTCTAGCCCTGCCTCTCTCATCCGGCCTCTTTAGGCCTGCTTTCTAGTGCTGTCTTATATTCCTGGCTCTCTAGCCCTGCCTCTTTTGTTAATTTACTGTTAATTTATGCAAAGTGGGTGCCTTGTCTTTTTTTTTCATTTTTCTATCCGTCTTCTTGCACAGTCCGGGCTCACTGAATTTACCCTGTTCATTTCAACAGCGAGGAGGGCTGGGGATGTGGAGTGAGAGGCCAAAGCACAGCAGCAACCTTAAGAGTATCAGTGATAGAAACAGAGAGAGACACACACTCACAAAGAGAGACGGAGAGAGTGAGAGACACACAGAGGCGGAATGAGAGAGACAGAAAGAGACACTGCAACAGATTGAGAGAGAGAGAGACACACACACACAAAGAGAGATAGAGAGAGTGAGAGACACACACAGATGGAATGAGAGAGACAGAAAGAGACACTGCAACAGATTGAGAGAGAGAGACACACACACAGCAGTAATGAGAAATCGAAAGACGGCTTTAGAGACAGAGCGAGACACGCACCGAGAAAGAGCCAAAAACAAAGGTAGTGAGACAGATAGCGAGAAAAAGGGTTTGCCACAGAGTAAGACAGACTGGGAGAGAGCCAGATAGTGCGAGAGCAAGAATGACAGAGAGACAGAAAGCCTGAGCTGAGTGACTGACAGTCGGATAGCTGTCTTTGTCCTGTGACTTGTAAGCAGTGCAAAAGAGCGGTGCTGGAGAAGTTTTCAGACAAAGGAGCACATTTCAAATATTGGACTGAATTGGGCTTCATAGCAAATGAATGAATGAATGAACAGCAATTGAGCACAAAAGAGGGAGCCGTGAGAGGGGCAGCTGTGGCGAAGGAGAGGCTTTGGGGTGGGGGGGAAGTTTTGCTTACTCTATTACAGGGCTGTGTTCTTCCCTCTGACGGGCGGCAAGCCGATACCAGTCACCAAAAGCACAAACCCTTTGGAGGACAAGGTTAATTGTTACCACGTGCTATGGAACCGGGAGAGGCAGGAATGTTTCACATTAATACTGCAGCCGCTGCTGACCCAGGCTCACCACCCCCAGCCCCTTCCCTTACCTCACACTTGCCGTCATCCTCCATCCCTGGACTTACCTACAGCTTCCAAGACCGCTGAAAGGCAAATACTCTGACTTTCTCTGGGGTGTCCACTTTGCACCTGCAGCTCAGCGGATTTATTCCAATGAAGCTCAAGCACAGGTTTAAGATGGTCCTCGGCCCTTTCCGTGCTGGCGCGGGGTACAGCCCACTGATCATTTCACATGTTACCAGGCACTATTGAATTCAGGCCCCAATATCTCCTGTAGTTGACCTTTTTGCAGTGCAGTTCTGTGAATTGGTCTTGTCTTTTTCAGCGACATGGTGCGAATGTTGATGTTTGCATTGCACACATTCAAACCCCACGGTAAAGTTTGCCAATGTTGTAATGGTGCTGCTTTCAAAGTCTCGGTGCATGTGTGAGTGCGACCAATCAGCTGTGTATACACAGCAGGGCCGATACAAGGAGTCATTCCAGTTTTGGAATGCCTGTGAAAAACCCCAAAATTTCAGAGACCTCTCACAAGATCGCAACTGAGGCTTAATTTTACCTAGAAACCGTGGGCTGCATTTTACTGTGGGTTTGGGACCCTGACGTCACGCTGAAAAGTGGGTCCAGAGCCTGCACTTGCCAGCAGCGGGACCGGCTTGGTGATTTTTCCACAGGCGGCTTCCTAATTATCCGCCTGCGGGCCCACCATCCTAATGCTGTCAGCCCAATCAGAGGTGATGGCAGCTCTGAAGCCTCAGCAGCCGCATTTGGAGAGGTGGACATGTCTGAGGCAGGCAGGAGAGCTCAAGGGCAGCGTAGGTAAGTAAGATTTAGGAGGCCGAAGGCAATAGGCCCCATGAGATGGAGGAGAAACCCCCCTGGGGGGAATTGGGGCCACAGGGGGGCAGAGTTTCGTGCCCGTGGCCCTTCCTTTGGGTCATGGAGGCTCCTTCTCCGATAGCCCCTTAGGGTGCTGCAGGGAGGCTGCCTCCACAAAGCTAGTGACTTCCCCGTGGAGGGGTGGGGGGGGCTGCTCCACTGCCTCCTCCTCCCCGGCAGGACAGTGGGGGGGGGGAGCCATCCCAACGCAGCTCCCCACTATTTTACTGGCCCGCCCGCCTCTCTTCCCACTACCCAGGGGCTAGTAAAATTCAGCCCCTTGTCTCTTGTGAAAAAATATTGAGAGTACTAGGCCTACCTCTTCAGTTCTCCTTGATAGAATCAGAATTGAGCAAATTGGAAAATTAATTTGGAACATCAACAGGTGAGCATTTTGAGTATTTACACTGGCTCCATTGCTCTTGGTGAAGGCATTGTTTTTACTAAACAATACATTTTAAAAATTCTCATCCTTGTTTTCAAATCCTTCTGTGGTCCAGCCCTGCCCTATCTCTGTAATTTCCTCCAGCCCTACAAGCCTCCAAGAACTCTGCGTTCCTCCATTCTGCCCTCTTGCAGATCCCTGATTTTCACCACTCCACCATTGGTGGCTGTGCCTTCAGTTTTCTAGCTCCTCACATCTGAAATTCCAACCCCCCCCCCCACCCCACAAACCTTCCTGCCTCTGCCTCTCTCCCCTCCATTAAGACATTCCTTAAAACATACCTCTTTGACCAAGCTTTTGATCATCTATTCTAACATCTTATGTGTCTCAGTGTCAGATATTGTCTGATAATCCTCCTCTGAACCTTGGGATGTTTTCCTACATTAAAGCCACTATATAAATACATGTTGTTCAGGCCTCCTGCAAGACCCAGTAGCAACTGGGAAGAAGGGGAAAACATTGGGAAAGAACGAAGGGGAGAATTAACATTACTTGTTTGATGCACTGAACTGCCGGAGTTTATTTCATTCTTGAATCTCCCTTCTGTGCTGCTGGCAAGTATTCCATCACTGAAATTAAAGTGCCAGTCTCATGATATGTGACAGCACACACGGCGGGAAAAAAAAAATCCTGCATTGCCAAGAGAATTAATCGCCTTCTGGAAACGTGGCTGAACAACCACTCAACAGTGTCAGGTGTGGACGTGCAATCTCCCCGTTAATATAAGTTCTGTCAGGTTCTGAGAGAACTGGGCAGCAGCCTTTCCATTCTGTGGCTTAGTTCTGGATTAATGCATCCCGCAGACCCAGAGAGTTAGAGGCATTCGGCAGATAAATGGTGGGGACAATATGGCTCTGGTTGTGCATGATTAATGGGGAGACAGTGAAAGGTCTTTTAGTGCCCTGGGACTGATGCTGTCCTCACTGATGAATTGAGCCAATTCACTGGCTTTGGTTGAGGGGCTGGAGGTGGGTAGAATCCTTAATTGTATAGAAAGGCAATCCTACTGTATAAATACAGAGATTATCAGACAGGAAAAGGCTCTTTCCTCCTATATTAGATTTTAGCCTTGTGGCTCATTGTAAATCTGGCTGATTGGTTGGTTTGAGGTTCGTGCTGCATTGCCTTTCTGGATCTTTTATTCTGCCACCGTTATTGATGATGTGTCTCACTCATTAATTTCATTAACCCTGCCTTTGTTTGTTGTAAACTGTTTCCTGATCCTGCTAACTGCAGTCTCTTTTTTTTTTTCTCACCCCCCCCCCCTTTCAATTTATGATCAATGAGTAAAGGATTCAGTGAGTTAAGTTTCACAAAGGGCAGGAGAGCTGCTGTTTGAGCAGATAATGGCCCCAGATTGTGTGGGATGTGCTCTTGAGTGTTTTATTACCCTGGGGACTGTGGTAAAAGCGATATAAAAACACGGAGTTATGTAACTGAGAGCCTTGCAGTCCCATTAACCCTCAATGCTGCTGTAAAATCATCGGCTTCCGACCCATTGGAAATCTCTCCGTCGATTGGACATTATTTGTAAATTAATTTTTGAAGTATGTTTTTGCCCATCCAGTGACCCACACTCGCTTCAAGCAGTGCACCTCACTGGGAGTGTGGAATCGGTGAACCTAGTGAGTGTTGGCCAGCTATTCGACCTGGTGGGGCCCCACCTTATCCTCACCTCATGTCCACATGTGTACATTTCATAGAGTCCTACAGCACAGAAACAGGCCATTCAGCCCAACTGGTCTATGCCGGCGTTTATGCTCCACATGCCATTTCCATTGGGATTACAATCAAGAGTAGAAACCCTGGCTCATTTGCCCCACCTCCCTACTTCAGCAGTGCTGTCATATTATGGCAGAACTATAAAAAAAAGTCATATCATCCCAATGGAAACATTAATTTTACGCTGGTTTGCAACGAAAAATGCAAATCCCTGTCCCTCCAATTTATTATCAGCAACTTGAGCTTCCATTATCTACACCGCAATCATATGTCGGTCTGGTTATCCCGCCCAGCCCCTTTTGTAAGAATTACTTCCGAAGTAAAACAAGTGAAGTCAGATGGTTCAGTAGGAATGAAATCCTATGGTATATTTCCCAAGTCTTTCCCTTGCTGTTGTTTAAAGCAGTATTTCTTCATCAGTAACTCTCACGATTCAATGCACAAACTAAAGTGTTGATCTTTCTGTTCAAATATATAATTGCAGGATAAGGGGAACGCTGAAGTCGTGATGCTTGCGGCACAATGCAAAGGTCAGCGACACGAGGAGATCATTCAGCGACAGCGCGAAGCACTGGCTGAGTTACGAGCCAGGATAAAGGCACTAGAATGGAATCACTCTTCCAGTAAGGGTCTGTCAGTTTTTACTAAAGCTTCTTCTCCCTTCTCCGGTACCTGTCGGTAATGTCACCCAACAGTGCAGTAACCGCCATCTATAACATCTGCATTTACTACCCTGCTCACTTGGCTTGACTATACCCTATTCTCCCAGATCCCTTCCTATTACACTTGATCATTCGAGTCAGAGGCCAGCCTGTTCCCAGACTGTCCTTCCCTCCTGAGCAGGATGGTCTGTCACCAGAGTATCCCATCCTCCAGCACCATCAGAATCAGCTCTCCAAAACTTTGACAAGTGAATCTGCTTGTTGTTTTCTGTTGCTCCCTGCCTGAATTCAGCACAGCTCAATGACAGAAAGACAGATTTGCATTTATGTAGTGCCTTTCACACCTCAGGATGTCCCAATGCACTTTGCAGCCAATGAGTACTTATTGAAGTGTAGTCACTGTTGTAATGGAGGCGTGGTGAAGATCAGGACACACGGGAATTTTATGGAGGCGAGGGGGCTCTCGGTCAACAGCTGGATAGCTGGCGAGAGACCCACATTGCCTCCTACAGGAAGGCCCGCTGGTGTTATGAGCAAATCAGGAAGTTGAGAAGTCACTGGCGGACCTTCCCTGGGAACAAGACCCCAGGAGCGGACGGTCCCACCTGTCAAAAGCTGCCGGCCAATCAGAGGCCTGCAGCTCTTTTGCTCATCAGCGCCTCCAGGGAGGTGGTGCCTGCTGCTGGAATGACATCCACCAGAGGCCCAGGATCATGGTGCAACCCAGGCCAGAGGTGAGTGATGTGGGGGGGTGGGGGGGGTTTATGGGGGAGGTGGATGTAGGGGGGGTTGGCAGCAAGGGCAGGGGGGGTGGCTCTTAACAGGCCCTCCCCTACCTCCCACTGTTCCTGATGCTGGGTCCCTCAATCAGGCACTGTGCCTTTGAACGAGGGACCCTCTATGGGAGACCACAAGCTACCCTGCACAGATTTGCATGTCATCGTCCCGCATGGTGACAGGCCCACCTGCCACTGGGTTAATACCAGCAGTGGCAGGAAGAGACCCTTAATTGAGCATTAATTGCCTCTTAAGGGACTCAATTGGCGGCAGGGCGGGAAAGCCATTCACAGGCCTTCCCCCCACAGACTTAATCGGGGTGAAGGCAGGAAGGTGGCGGGGACCACCTGCCATCATCCCACCTGATTAAATGCCCTCCCAGCCTCCAAACTTGACACGGGGGAGAGAGTATAAAATACCACCCACAATGAAAGTCAAGCACAGGCTACATAGCATGCATCAAACGCGAGTTCCAGTGTGTAACAAACACAAGCGCAAATCCACAAATCGTGCCACCTGTCTCAGTGCCCCCACCCACTCCGCGCCACCCAGCCACTTTCCTCCCCTTTTTAGAGGACCAACAATATCTCCATAGGGAAAACTCGAAATGTTAAAAAAAAGCACAATGTTGGGCCACTCACTGATTATCCTCGTGTGCACCAGTTAATTTTTTTTTAAGGAGTTGTTTTCAGTTGGACAGGCATTGGAGAAGAGGTGGAAAGCTTAGCCACAGTCTGACGAAACAGGAAGAAGGGGCAGGAGTTTCTGAGTGTATTAGGGATGGTTTTCTAGAGCAGTATGTTGAGGAACCAACTAAAGAACAGGCTATTTTAGATCTAGTTTTATGTCATGAGAAAGGGCTAATTAATAATCTTATTGTAAAAGAACCTTTAGGGATGAGTGGCCACAATATGATAGAATGTTACATTATGTTTGAAAGTGAGGTAGTTTAATCTGAAGCCAGGGTGTTAAATTTGAACAAAGGAAATTATGAAGGTATGAGTGGCAAATTGGCTGAGGTGGACCGGGAAAATACATTAAAAGGTATGACAGTTCATAGCAATGGATAGTCTTTAAAGAAATATTACATAGTTTACAGCAACTATACATTTTTTCAAGGCACAAAAACCCCAAAAGTAAAGGCAGTCAACTGTGGATAATAAAGGAAGTTAAGGATTTTATAAGATTAAAAGAAAAGGCCTATAAAGTTGCCAGAAATAGTGGTAAACCAGAGGATTGGGAGGATTTTAGAATTCAGCAAAGGAGGATGAAGAAACTGATAATGAAAGGGAGAATAGAATATGAATGTGAGCTAGCAAAAAATATAAAAATGGACTGTAAAAGCTTCTACAGGTACATAAAAAGGAAACATTTGGCTAAGACAAATGTGGGTCCACTACAGGCAGAGTCAGGAGAATTTATAACGGGGAATAGAGAAATGGCAGAGAAGCTAAATGATTACTTTGTTTCTGTCTTCACCGAGGAAGATACAAGAAATCTCCCAGAGTTAGAGACCCAAGGGATTAGGGGGAATGAGAAATTGAAGGAAATTAGTAATAGTAAGAAGGTTGTATTGGAGAAATTAATGGGGCTGAAGGTTGATAAGTCCCCAGGACCTGATATTCTACATCCCAGAGTGTTGAAAGAGGTAGCTATGGAGATAGCAGATGCATTGGTGATTATCTTCCAAAATTCTATAGATTCTGGAGTGGTTCCTGCAGATTGGAAGGTCGCAAATGTCACCCCACTATTTAAGAAGGGAGGAAGAGAGAAAACAGGGAACCACAGACCTGTTAGCCTTCCATCAATCGTTGGCAAAATGCTAGAATCTATTCTAAAGGATGTGTTAAGTGGACACTTGGATAATAATGATCTGATTGGGCATAGTCAACATGGATTTATGAATGGGGAATCATGTTTCATGAACCTGTTGGAGTTTTTTGAGGATGTTACTAACCGAATTAATGAAGGTGAGTTGGTGGACGTGGTATACTTGGACTTTCAGAAGGCTTTTGATAAAGTCCCCCACAGGATGTCGGTTAGCAAAGTTAAAGCACGTGGGATAGGAGGTAATATACTGGCATGGATTAAGGATTGGTTAACAGGCAGAAAGCAGAGAGTAGGAATAAACGGGTCATTCTTGCGTTGACAGGCTGTCACTAGTGGGGTACCGCAGGGATCAGTGCTTGAGCCCCAGCTGTTCACAATATATATCAATGATTTGGATGTAGGGACCAAATGTAGTTTTCCAAGTTTGCGGATGACACAAAACAAGGTGGGAATGTGTGTTGTGAGGATGATGCAAAGCGGCTTCAAGGGGATTTGGACAGACTTAGTGAGTGGGCAAGAATGTGGCAGACGGAATATAATGTAGAAAAATGTGAGGTTATCCACTTTGGTAGGAGGAATAGATGTGCAGGGTATTTCTTAAATGGTAAGAGATTAGAAAGTGTAGATGTACAAAGGGACCTGGGTGTCCTTGTCAATAAGTCACTGAAAGCTAGCATGCAGGTGCAGCAAGAAATTAGGAAGGCTAATGGTATGTTGGCCTTTATCACAAGATGATTTGAGTACAGGAGTAGTGAAGTCTTGCTTCAATTGTATCGAACGTTGATTAGACCGCAGCTGGAGTACTGTGTGCAGTTTTGGTCCCCTTACCTTAGGAAGGATATTATTGCCACAGAGACAGTGCAACGAAGGGTCACTGGACTTGTTCCCGGGATGGCGGGACTGCCCTATGAAGAGAGATTGGGGAAACTGGGCCTGTATTCTCCAGAGTTTTGAAGAATGAGAGGTGATGTCATTGAAACCTACAAAATACTTAAAGGGATAGACAGGATAGCTGCAGCTAAGATGTTTCCCCTGGTTGGGGAGTCTAGAACCAGGGGACACAATTTCAAAATAAGGGGGAAGCCACTTAGGACAGAGATGAGGAGAAATTTCTTTACTCAGACGTTGTGAATCTTTGGAATTCTCCACCCCAGAGGGCTGTGGAAGCTCAGTCATTGAGTATGTTTAAAGCAGAGATTGACAGATTTCTAAATACAAATGACATAAGGCCTCAATTATTTACTATCTATATTAATGACTTGGAGGAAGGGACAGATTGTAGAGTATCCAAATTTGCTGACAATACAAAAATAGGTGGGAAGGCATGTTGTGATGAGGACACAAAGAATCTGCAAAGGGATATAGATAGGTTAGGTGAGTGGGCAAAAACTTGGCAGATGGAGTTCAAAGTGGGAAAGTGTGAGGCCATCTACTTTGGTAGGAAGAATAAAAAGGCAGATTATTATTTAAATGGAGAAAGGCTACAAAATACTGCAGTACAGAGGGATCTGGGTGTTCTTGTACATGAAACACTAGTTAGCATGCAGGTGCAGCAAGTAATTTGAAAGGCAAATGGAATTTTGGCCTTTATTGCGAGGGGGTTAGAGTTTAAAAATAGGGAAATCTTGTTACAACTGTACAGGGTGTTGGTGAGGCCACACCTGGAGTACTGCGTACAGTTTTGGTCCCCATATTTAAGGAAGGATATACTAGCATTGGAGGCAGTTCAGAAAAGGTTTGCTAGGCTGATTCCTGGGATGAAGGGGGTTGTCTTATCAAGAACGGCTAAACAGGTTAGGCCTTTATTCATTGGAGTTTAGAAGAATGAGGTGATCTTATTGAAACATATACGATTTTAAGGGGGCTTGACAGGGGAGATGTTGAGAATATGTTTCCACTGGTGGGGGAATCTCGAACTAGGGGACATAATTACAGAATAAGGGGGCACACATTTAAAAGTGAGATGCAAAGGAATTTCTTCTCAGAGGGTGGTGAATCTCTGGAATTCTCTACCTCAGAGAGTTGTGGAGGCTAGGTCACTAAATGTATTTAAGGAAGAAGATTTTTGAAATCTCTGAGTCGAGGGTTAGGCGGAGCAGGTCCGAAAGCGGAGTTGAGGCCTGAGACAGATCAGCCATGATCTTATTGAATGGCGGGGCAGGCTTGAGGGGCTGAATGGCCTACTCTTGCTCCTATTTCTTTTGTCCTTATGTTCTTATAAGGGGATATGAGGATAGTGTGGGACAAAGGCATTGAGGTGGATGATCAGCCATGATCATATTGAATGGCGGGGCAGGCTCGATGGGCTGAATGACCTACTCCTGCTCCTATGTTCCTATGAACAGCCTACTCCTGTTCCTATGTCTCTTTAAGCCTTGAGATTTTCTAGGTTTCTAAAGTGTGCCCCAAAGGTGAGACTCAACCCCAACCTTGACATCCGTCGAACCCTAGGAGGAGATGGTTAGATTCTGTCTTGTTTGAGATAGTCACTTGTGTGGTGCGAATGTTACTTACACTGTATTTAACCCATGCTGTACCTGCCCTCGCAGTGTTTGATGGGACAGTGCAGAGGAGCTTTACTCCTTATCGAACCCCGTGCTGTTCTTTACTTGACCTGCACTAACCACTTTGGAAGCAGCAGGAAACAATTTTCATCTCTTGATTAAAAGTCACAGCTTCAGAAGCACAGCTTGTGAATCATCCTGAGCTCAGGCAGCCCTGACACACATGTTTTTAATAAGATTCTTTCCTAACTTAGCGTAGCCTGCGACTGTTCACCACTCCTTTCAAACAAGTTCTGACACCTGACTCGGTGTCATTTCTCTGAGCCTATTGATGATTTACCCAGGCCTCCCTGAGTCTGTCGGTGCTGCCATTGCGCGACTAAGCAAGCCATCAGTTAGCAGAGTCCACATCACCTGCTGAACAGCATGGCCACTCCAATCCAATCAGTGTTAACCCTAAACAACTTACTGCTGTTTCTGTTGGAAGTAAACTCTTCGGCTGCACTGCTCCCTCTTTCTCTGCGCCCCTCCATTAGGCTGATATCAACACTTCTCTCCCCTGGAGGATGTGTTTTCCTCAAAGACCTTTTATAGGGCAGAGTGTCTCTTAACAATGCAGGGCATGCACAGAGCGATCACCGTGTCATCAGTGCGTCCAAACATTTGCCAGCTTGCCAGGATGTATCTGTACATGCGCACAGCAACATCACTATGTCTGAGTGTTGCCTCACCACTCAATGGCCGTTATTCCCTCCCTCCCCAACAGTATCCCATTCTCTCCCGCGATTGCCACCTTAATTGCTTCTTTCAGTTTCCTGCTTATTCCCTGCTTGCCACTCCATCCCACCACTCGCTTCCCACTCCGTCACTCCCTCTCACTTCGCCGCTTGTGCCCCGCTTGCTCACCCACTCCCTCCCCACCCCCCCCCCCCCCCCCCAACACCCCACCCAACACCCCCGCTGCTTCTCTGGGCGGCGAGGTGGGGAGTGAGCGGCAAAAGGGAACAGGGAGCAGATGGGTGCAGGAGAGAACAGCGGGATGGAGCAGCAAATAGGTTGGCGCAAGAAGGAGTGGCAAAGGGAAGAGGTGATCGCAGGATTGAGTGAGAAACGGAAGGCGGCAATTGAGGCAGCGATGGCAGGACGGAGTGGGGAAGAGTAGTGGTGATCGTGGGAGGGAGTGAGGAAAAGTAGTGGTGATCGTGGGAGGGAGTGGGGAAGAGTAGTGGTGATCGTGGGAGGGAGTGGGGAAGAGTAGTGGTGATTGTGGGAGGGAGTGAGGAAAAGTAGTGGTGATTGTGGGAGGGAGTGGGAAAGAGTAGTGGTGATCGCGGGAGGGAGTGGGGAAGAGTAGTGGTGATCGCGGGAGGGAGGGAGGAAATGTAGTGGTGATCGCGGGAGGGAGTGGGGAAGAGTAGTGGTGATCGTGAGAGGGAGTGGGGAAGAGAAGTGGTGATCGTGGGAGGGAGTGGGGAAGAGTAGTGGTGATCGTGGGAGGGAGTGAGGAAGAGTAGTGGTGATCGTGGGAGGGAGTGAGGAAAAGTAGTGGTGATCGCGGGAGGGAGTGGGGAAGAGTAGTGGTGATCGCGGGAGGGAGTGGGGAAGAGTAGTGGTGATCGCGGGAGGGAGTGGGGAAGAGTAGTGGTGATCGCGGGAGGGAGTGGGGAAGAGTAGTGGTGATCGCGGGAGGGAGTGGGGAAGAGTAGTGGTGATCGCGGGAGGGAGTGGGGAAGAGTAGTGGTGATCGCGGGAGGGAGTGTGGAAGAGTAGTGGTGATCGCGGTAGGGAGTGTGGAAGAGTAGTGGTGATCGCGGTAGGGAGTGTGGAAGAGTAGCGGTGATCGGGGGAGCGAGTGGGGAAGAGTAGCGGTGATCGCGGGAGGGAGTGGGGAAGAGTAGCGGTGATCGCGGGAGGGAGTGGGGAAGAGTAGTGGTGATCGCGGGAGGGAGTGGGGAAGAGTAGTGGTGATCGCGGGAGGGAGTGGGGAAGAGTAGTGGTGATCGCGGGAGGGAGTGGGGAAGAGTAGTGGTGATCGTGGGAGGGAGTGGGGAAGAGTAGTGGTGATCGCGGGAGGGAGTGGGGAAGAGTAGTGGTGATCGCGGGAGGGAGTGGGGAAGAGTAGTGGTGATCGCGGGAGGGAGTGGGGAAGAGTAGTGGTGATCGCGGGAGGGAGTGGGGAAGAGTAGTGGTGATCGCGGGAGGGAGTGGGGAAGAGTAGTGGTGATCGCGGGAGGGAGTGAGGAAGAGTAGTGGTGATCGCGGGAGGGAGTGGGGAAGAGTAGTGGTGATCGCGGGAGGGAGTGGGGAAGAGTAGTGGTGATCGTGGGAGGGAGTGAGGAAAAGTAGTGGTGATCGCGGGAGGGAGTGGGGAAGAGTAGTGGGGAAGAGTAGTGGTGATCGTGGGAGGGTGTGGAGAAGGGTAGTGGTGATCGTGGGAGGGAGTGGGGAAGAGTAGTGGGGAAGAGTAGTGGTGATCGTGGGAGGGTGTGGGGAAGGGTTGTGGTGATCGTGGGAGGGAGTGGGGAAGATTAGTGGTGATCGTGGGAGGGAGTGGGGAAGAGTAGTGGTGATCGCGGGAGGGAGTGGGGAAGAGTAGTGGTGATCGCGGGAGGGAGTGAGCAAAAGCAGTGGTGATCGTGGGAGGGAGTGAGGAAGAGTAGTGGTGATCGTGAGAGGGAGTGAGGAAGAGTAGTGGTGATCGTGGGAGGGAGTGGGGAAGAGTACTGGTGATCGCGGGAAGGAGTGGGGAAGAGTGGTGATCGTGGGAGGGAGTGGGGAAGAGTAGTGGTGATCGCGGGAGGGAGTGAAGAAAAATAGTGGTGATCGTGGGAGGGAGTGAGGAAGAGTAGTGGTGATCGTGGGAGGGAGTGGGGAAGAGTAGTGGTGATCGTGGGAGGGAGTGAGGAAAAGTAGTGGTGATCGTTGGAGGGAGTGAGGAAAAGTAGTGGTGATCGCGGGAGGGAGTGGGGAAGAGTAGTGGTGATCGTGGGAGGGAGTGGGGAAGAGTAGTGGTGATCGTGGGAGGGAGTGGGGAAGAGTAGTGGTGATCGTGGGAGGGAGTGGGGAAGAGTAGTGGTGATCGTGGGAGGGAGTGGGGAAGAGTAGTGGTGATCGTGGGAGGGAGTGGGGAAGAGTAGTGGTGATCGTGGGAGGGAGTGGGGATGAGTATTGGTGATCGTGGGTGGGAGTGGGGAAGAGCAGTGGTGATCGCGGGAGGGAGTGAGGTAAAGTAATGGTGATCGTGGGAGGGAGTGAGGAAAAGTAGTGGTGATCGTGGGAGGGAGTGAGGAAAAGTGATGGTGGGAGGGAGTGAGGAAGAGTAGTGGTGACGGTGGGAGGGAGTGGGGAAGAGTAGTGGTGACGGTGGGAGGGAGTGGGGAAGAGTAGTGGTGATCGTGGGAGGGAGTGAGG
Organism: Heterodontus francisci; assembly: GCF_036365525.1. Classification (NCBI taxonomy): domain Eukaryota; kingdom Metazoa; phylum Chordata; class Chondrichthyes; order Heterodontiformes; family Heterodontidae; genus Heterodontus; species Heterodontus francisci. The sequence goes on along the minus strand of NC_090407.1, from coordinate 27,100,746 downwards.
AAAAGTAGTGGTGATCGCGGGAGGGAGTGGGGAAGATTAGTGGTGATCGCGGGAGGGAGTGGGGAAGAGTAGTGGTGATCGCGGGAGGGAGTGGGGAAGAGTAGTGGTGATCGCGGGAGGGAGTGGGGAAGAGTAGTGGTGATCGCGGGAGGGAGTGGGGAAGAGTAGTGGTGATCGCGGGAGGGAGTGGGGAAGAGTAGTGGTGATCGCGGGAGGGAGTGAGGAAAAGTAGTGGTGATCACGGGAGGGAGTGGGGAAGAGTAGTGGTGATCACGAGAGGGAGTGGGGAAGAGTAGTGGTGATCGCGGGAGGGAGTGAGGAAGAGTAGTGGTGATCGCGGGAGGGAGTGAGGAAAAGTAGTGGTGATCGCGGGAGGGAGTGAGGAAAAGTAGTGGTGATCGTGGGAGGGAGTGGGGATGAGTAGTGGTGATCGTGGGAGGGTGTGAGGAAGAGTAGTGGTGATCGTGGGAGGGAGTGAGGAAAAGTAGTGGTGATCGCGGCAGGGAGTGAGGAAAAGTAGTGGTGATCGTGGGAGGTTGTGGGGAAGAGTAGTGGGGAAGAGTAGTGGTGATCATGGGAGGGAGTGGGGAAGAGTAGTGGGGAAGAGTAGTGGTGATCGTGGGAGGGAGTGGGGAAGAGTAGTGGTGATCATGGAAGGGAGTGAGGAAGAGTAGTGGTGATTGTGGGAGGTAGTGCGGAAGAGTAGTGGTGATCGTGGGAGGGAGTGAGGAAAAGTAGTGGTGATCGTGGGAGGTTGTGGGGAAGAGTAGTGGGGAAGAGTTGTGGTGATCGTGGGAGGGTGTGGGGAAGGGTAGTGGTGATCGTGGGAGGGAGTGGGGAAGAGTAGTGGGGAAGAGTAGTGGTGATCGTGGGAGGGTGTGGAGAAGGGTAGTGGTGATCGTGGGAGGGAGTGGGGAAGAGTAGTGGGGAAGAGTAGTGGTGATCGTGGGAGGGTGTGGGGAAGGGTTGTGGTGATCGTGGGAGGGAGTGGGGAAGATTAGTGGTGATCGTGGGAGGGAGTGGGGAAGAGTAGTGGTGATCGCGGGAGGGAGTGGGGAAGAGTAGTGGTGATCGCGGGAGGGAGTGAGCAAAAGTAGTGGTGATCGTGGGAGGGAGTGAGGAAGAGTAGTGGTGATCATGAGAGGGAGTGAGGAAGAGTAGTGGTGATCGTGAGAGGGAGTGAGGAAGAGTAGTGGTGATCATGGGAGGGAGTGGGGAAGAGTACTGGTGATCGCGGGAAGGAGTGGGGAAGAGTGGTGATCGCGGGAGGGAGTGGGGAAGAGTAGTGGTGATCGCGGGAGGGAGTGAAGAAAAATAGTGGTGATCGTGGGAGGGAGTGAGGAAGAGTAGTGGTGATCGTGGGAGGGAGTGGGGAAGAGTAGTGGTGATCGTGGGAGGGAGTGGGGAAGAGTAGTGGTGATCGTGGGAGGGAGTGGGGAAGAGTAGTGGTGATCGTGGGAGGGAGTGGGGATGAGTATTGGTGATCGTGGGTGGGAGTGGGGAAGAGCAGTGGTGATCGCGGGAGGGAGTGAGGTAAAGTAATGGTGATCGTGGGAGGGAGTGAGGAAAAGTAGTGGTGATCGTGGGAGGGAGTGAGGAAAAGTGATGGTGGGAGGGAGTGAGGAAGAGTAGTGGTGACGGTGGGAGGGAGTGGGGAAGAGTAGTGGTGACGGTGGGAGGGAGTGGGGAAGAGTAGTGGTGATCGTGGGAGGGAGTGAGGAAAAGTAGTGGTGATCGCGGGAGGGAGTGGGGAAGATTAGTGGTGATCGCGGGAGGGAGTGGGGAAGAGTAGTGGTGATCGCGGGAGGGAGTGGGGAAGAGTAGTGGTGATCGCGGGAGGGAGTGGGGAAGAGTAGTGGTGATCGCGGGAGGGAGTGGGGAAGAGTAGTGGTGATCGCGGGAGGGAGTGGGGAAGAGTAGTGGTGATCGCGGGAGGGAGTGAGGAAAAGTAGTGGTGATCACGGGAGGGAGTGGGGAAGAGTAGTGGTGATCACGAGAGGGAGTGGGGAAGAGTAGTGGTGATCGCGGGAGGGAGTGAGGAAGAGTAGTGGTGATCGCGGGAGGGAGTGAGGAAAAGTAGTGGTGATCGCGGGAGGGAGTGAGGAAAAGTAGTGGTGATCGTGGGAGGGAGTGGGGATGAGTAGTGGTGATCGTGGGAGGGTGTGAGGAAGAGTAGTGGTGATCGTGGGAGGGAGTGAGGAAAAGTAGTGGTGATCGCGGCAGGGAGTGAGGAAAAGTAGTGGTGATCGTGGGAGGTTGTGGGGAAGAGTAGTGGGGAAGAGTAGTGGTGATCGTGGGAGGGAGTGGGGAAGAGTAGTGGGGAAGAGTAGTGGTGATCGTGGGAGGGAGTGGGGAAGAGTAGTGGTGATCATGGAAGGGAGTGAGGAAGAGTAGTGGTGATTGTGGGAGGTAGTGCGGAAGAGTAGTGGTGATCGTGGGAGGGAGTGAGGAAAAGTAGTGGTGATCGTGGGAGGTTGTGGGGAAGAGTAGTGGGGAAGAGTTGTGGTGATCGTGGGAGGGTGTGGGGAAGGGTAGTGGTGATCGTGGGAGGGAGTGGGGAAGAGTAGTGGGGAAGAGTAGTGGTGATCGTGGGAGGGTGTGGAGAAGGGTAGTGGTGATCGTGGGAGGGAGTGGGGAAGAGTAGTGGGGAAGAGTAGTGGTGATCGTGGGAGGGTGTGGGGAAGGGTTGTGGTGATCGTGGGAGGGAGTGGGGAAGATTAGTGGTGATCGTGGGAGGGAGTGGGGAAGAGTAGTGGTGATCGCGGGAGGGAGTGGGGAAGAGTAGTGGTGATCGCGGGAGGGAGTGAGCAAAAGTAGTGGTGATCGTGGGAGGGAGTGAGGAAGAGTAGTGGTGATCATGAGAGGGAGTGAGGAAGAGTAGTGGTGATCGTGAGAGGGAGTGAGGAAGAGTAGTGGTGATCATGGGAGGGAGTGGGGAAGAGTACTGGTGATCGCGGGAAGGAGTGGGGAAGAGTGGTGATCGCGGGAGGGAGTGGGGAAGAGTAGTGGTGATCGCGGGAGGGAGTGAAGAAAAATAGTGGTGATCGTGGGAGGGAGTGAGGAAGAGTAGTGGTGATCGTGGGAGGGAGTGGGGAAGAGTCGTGGTGATCGTGGGAGGGAGTGGGGAAGAGTAGTGGTGATCGTGGGAGGGAGTGGGGAAGAGTAGTGGTGATCGTGGGAGGGAGTGGGGAAGAGTAGTGGTGATCGTGGGAGGGAGTGGGGATGAGTATTGGTGATCGTGGGTGGGAGTGGGGAAGAGCAGTGGTGATCGCGGGAGGGAGTGAGGTAAAGTAATGGTGATCGTGGGAGGGAGTGAGGAAAAGTAGTGGTGATCGTGGGAGGGAGTGAGGAAAAGTAATGGTGATGGTGGGAAGGAGTGAGGAAGAGTAGTGGTGACGGTGGGAGGGAGTGGGGAAGAGTAGTGGTGATCGCGGGAGGGAGTGAGGAAAAGTAGTGGTGATCGCGGGAGGGAGTGGGGAAGATTAGTGGTGATCGCGGGAGGGAGTGGGGAAGAGTAGTGGTGATCGTGGGAGGGAGTGAGGAAAAGTAGTGGTGATCGTGGGAGGGTGTGGGGAAGAGTAATGGTGATCGTGGGAGGGTGTGGGGAAGGGTAGTGGTGATCGTGGGAGGGAGTGGGGAAGAGTAGTGGGGAAGAGTAGTGGTGATCGTGGGAGGGTGTGGGGAAGAGTAATGGTGATCGTGGGAGGGTGTGGGGAAGGGTAGTGGTGATCGTGGGAGGGAGTGGGGAAGAGTAGTGGGGAAGAGTAGTGGTGATCGTGGGAGGGAGTGCGGAAGAGTAGTGGTGACCGTGGGAGGGAGTGAGGAAGAGTAGTGGTGACCGTGGGAGGGAGTGAGGAAGAGTAGTGGTGATCGTGGGAGGGAGTGAGGAAGAGTAGTGGTGATCGTGAGAGGGAGTGAGGAAGAGTAGTGGTGATCGTGGGAGGGAGTGGGGAAGAGTACTGGTGATCGCGGGAAGGAGTTGGGAAGAGTGGTGATCGCGGGAGGGAGTGGGGAAGAGTAGTGGTGATCGCGGGAGGGAGTGAAGAAAAGTAGTGGTGATCGTGGGAGGGAGTGAGGAAAAGTAGTGGTGATCGTGGGAGGGAGTGAGGAAAAGTAGTGGTGATCGCGGGAGGCAGTGGGGAAGAGTAGTGGTGATCGTGGGAGGGAGTGGGGAAGAGCAGTGGTGATCGTGGGAGGGAGTGGGGAAGAGTAGTGGTGATCGCGGGAGGGAGTGGGGGAGTAGTGGTGATCGCAGGAGGGAGTGGGGAAGAGTAGTGGTGATCGCGGGCGGGAGTGGGGAAGAGTAGTGGTGATCGTGGGAGGGTGTGGGGAAGGGTAGTGGCGATGGCGGGAGGGAGTGGGGAAGAGTAGTGGCGATGTAGGGAGGGAGGGGGAAGAGTAGTGGTGATCGCGGGAGGGAGTGGGGAAGAGAAGTGGTAATCGCGGGAGGGAGTGGGGAAGGGTAGTGGCGATGGAAGGAGGGAGGGGGAAGAGTAGTGGCGATGGCTGGAGGGAGTGGGGAAGAGTAGTGGCGATGGAAGGAGGGAGTGGGGAAGAGTAGCGGCGATGGAAGTAGGGATTGGGAAGAGTAGTGGCAATGGAAGGAGGGATTGGGAAGAGTAGTGGCGATGGAAGGAGGGAGGGGGAAGAATAGTGGTGATGGCGGGAGGGAGTGGGGAAGAGCAGTGGCGATGGAAGGAGGGAGGGGGAAGAGTAGTGGCGATGGCGGGAGGGAGGGGGAAGAGTAGTGGCGATGGCGGTAGGGAGTGGGGAAGAGTAGTGGTGATCGCGGGAGGGAGTGAGGAAAAGTAGTGGTGATCGCGGGAGGGAGTGGGGAAGAGTAGTGGTGATCGCGGGAGGGAGTGGGGAAGAGTAGTGGTGATCGCGGGAGGGAGTGAGGAAAAGTAGTGGTGATCGTGGGAGGGTGTGGGGAAGAGTAATCGTGATCGTGGGAGGGTGTGGGGAAGGGTAGTGGTGATCGTGGGAGGGAGTGGGGAAGAGTAGTGGGGAAGAGTAGTGGTGATCGTGGGAGGGTGTAGGGAAGGGTAGTGGTGATCGTTTGAGGGAGTGCGGAAGAGTAGTGGTGATCGCGGGAGGGAGTGGGGAAGAGTAGTGGTGATCGCGGGAGGGAGTGGGGAAGAGTAGTGGTGACCGTGGGAGGGAGTGAGGAAAAGTAGTGGTGATCGTGGGAGGGAGTGAGGAAGAGTAGTGGTGATCGTGGGAGGGAGTGGGGAAGAGTAGTGGTGATCGTGGGAGGGAGTGCGGAAAGGTAGTGGTGATCGTGGGACGGAGTGGGGAAGAGTACTGGTGATCGCGGGAAGGAGTTGGGAAGAGTGGTGATCGCGGGAGGGAGTGGGGAAGAGTAGTGGTGATCGCGGGAGGGAGTGAAGAAAAGTAGTGGTGATCGTGGGAGGGAGTGAGGAAGAGTAGTGGTGATCGTGGGAGGGAGTGGGGAAGAGTAGTGGTGATCGTGGGAGGGAGTGCGGAAAGGTAGTGGTGATCGTGGGAGGGAGTGGGGAAGAGTAGTGGTGATCGCGGGAGGCAGTGGGGAAGAGTAGTGGTGATCGTGGGAGGGAGTGGGGAAGAGTAGTGGTGATCGTGGGAGGGAGTGGGGAAGAGTAGTGGTGATCGCGGGAGGGAGTGGGGGAGTAGTGGTGATCGCGGGTGGGAGTGGGGAAGAGTAGTGGTGATCATGTGAGGGAGTGGCGAAGAGCACTGGCGATGGTGGGAGGGAGTGGGGAAGAGTAGTGGTGATCACGGCAGGGAGTGGGGATGAGTGGTGGCGATGGCGGGAGGGAGTGGGGAAGAGTAGTGGCGATGGAAGGAGGGAGGGGAAAGAGTAGTGGCGATGGCGGGAGGGAGGGGGAAGAGTAGTTTTGATCACGGGAGGGAGTGGGGATGAGTAGTGGTGATCGCGGGAGGGAGTGGGGAAGTGTCGTGGCGATGTAGGGAGGGAGTGGGGAAGAGTAGTGGCGATGGAGGGAGGGAGGGGGAAGAGTAGTGGTGATCGCGGGAGGGAGTGGGGAAGAGAAGTGGTAATCGCGGGAGGGAGTGGGGAAGGGTAGTGGCGATGGAAGGAGGGAGGGGGAAGAGTAGTGGCGATGGCTGGAGGGAGTGGGGAAGAGTAGTGGCGATGGAAGGGGGGAGTGGGGAAGGGTAGCGGCGATGGAAGTAGGGATTGGGAAGAGTAGTGGCAATGGAAGGAGGGATTGGGAAGAGTAGTGGCGATGGAAGGAGGGAGGGGGAAGAATAGTGGTGATGGCGGGAGGGAGTGGGGAAGAGCAGTGGCGATGGAAGGAGGGAGGGGGAAGAGTAGTGGCGATGGCGGGAGGGAGGGGGAAGAGTAGTGGCAATGGCGGGAGGGAGTGGGGAAGAGTAGTGGTGATCGCGGGAGGGAGTGAGGAAAAGTAGTGGTGATCGCGGGAGGGAGTTGGGAAGATTAGTGGTGATCGCGGGAGGGAGTGGGGAAGAGTAGTGGTGATCGCGGGAGGAGTGGGGAAGAGTAGTGGGGAAGAGTAGTGGTGATCGTGGGAGGGAGTGCGGAAGAGTAGTGGTGATCGCGGGAGGGAGTGAGGAAAAGTAGTGGTGATCGTGGGAGGGAGTGAGGAAGAGTAGTGGTGATCGTGAGAGGGAGTGAGGAAGAGTAGTGGTGATCGTGGGACGGAGTGGGGAAGAGTACTGGTGATCGCGGGAAGGAGTTGGGAAGAGTGGTGATCGCGGGAAGGAGTTGGGAAGAGTGGTGATCGCGGGAGGGAGTGGGGAAGAGTAGTGGTGATCGCGGGAGGGAGTGAAGAAAAGTAGTGGTGATCGTGGGAGGGAGTGAGGAAGAGTAGTGGTGATCGTGGGAGGGAGTGGGGAAGAGTAGTGGTGATCGTGGGAGGGAGTGAGGAAAAGTAGTGGTGATCGTGGGAGGGAGTGAGGAAAAGTAGTGGTGATCGCGGGAGGCAGTGGGGAAGAGTAGTGGTGATCGTGGGAGGGAGTGGGGAAGAGTAGTGGTGATCGTGGGAGGGAGTGGGGAAGAGTAGTGGTGATCGCGGGAGGGAGTGGGGGAGTAGTGGTGATCGCAGGAGGGAGTGGGGAAGAGTAGTGGTGATCGCGGGCGGGAGTGGGGAAGAGTAGTGGTGATCGTGGGAGGGAGTGGGGAAGAGTAGTGGTGATCGCGGGAGGGAGTGGGGAAGAGTAGTGGTGATCGCGGGAGGGAGTGGGGAAGAGTAGTGGTGATCGCGGGAGGGAGTGGGGAAGAGTAGTGGTGATCGCGGGAGGGAGTGGGGAAGAGTAGTGGTGATCGTGGGAGGGAGTGGGGAAGTCTAGTGGTGATAGTGGGAGGCAGTGAGGAAAAGTAGTGGTGATCGTGGGAAGGAGTGGGGAAGAGTAGTGGTGATCGCGGTTGGGAGTGGGGAAGAGTAGTGGTGATCGCGGTTGGGAGTGGGGAAGAGTAGTGGTGATCGTGTGAGGGAGTGGCGAAGAGTACTGGCGATGGTGGGAGAGAGTGGGGAAGAGTAGTGGTGATCACGGCAGGGAGTGGGGATGAGTAGTGGCGATGGCGGGAGGGAGTGGGGAAGAGTACTGGCGATGGAAGGAGGGAGGGGGAAGAGTAGTGGCGATGGCGGGAGGGAGGGGGAAGAGTAGTTTTGATCGCGGGAGGGAGTGGGGATGAGTAGTGGTGATCGCGGGAGGGAGTGGGGAAGAGTCGTGGCGATGGCGGGAGGGAGTGGGAAGAGTAGTGGCGATGGAAGGAGGGAGGGGGAAGAATAGTGGCGATGGCGGGAGGGAGGGGGAGGAGTAGTGGCGATGGCGGGAGGGAGTGGGGAAGAGTAGTGGCGATGTAAGGAGGGAGTGGGGAAGAGTAGTGGCGATGGAGGGAGGGAGGGGGAAGAGTAGTGGTGATCGCGGGAGGGAGTGGGGAAGAGAAGTGGTAATCGCGGGAGGGAGTGGGGAAGGGCAGTGGCGATGGAAGGAGGGAGGGGGAAGAGTAGTGGAAGTAGGGATTGGGAAGAGTAGTGGCAATGGAAGGAGGGATTGGGAAGAGTAGTGGCGATGGAAGGAGGGAGGGGGAAGAATAGTGGTGATGGCGGGAGGGAGTGGGGAAGAGCAGTGGCGATGGAAGGAGGGAGGGGAAGAGTAGTGGCGATGGCGGGAGGGAGGGGGAAGAGTAGTGGCGATGGCGGGAGGGAGTGGGGAAGAGTAGTGGCGATGGAAGGAGGGAGGGGGAAGAATAGTTGTGATGGCGGGATGGAGTGGGGAAGAGTAGTGGCGATGGAAGGAGGGAGGGGGAAGAGTAGTGGTGATGGTGGGAGGGAGTGGGTAAGTGTATGGCGATGGCGGGAGGGAGTGGGGATGAGTAGTGGCAATGGAAGTAGGGAGGGGGAAGAGTAGTGGCGATGGAAGTAGGGAGGGGGAAGAGTAGTGGCGATGGCGGGAGGGAGGGGAAAGAGTAGTGGTGATGGCGGGAGGGAGGGGGAAGAGTAGTGGCGATGGAAGTAGGGAGTGGGGAAGAGTAGTGGCGATGGCGGGAGGGAATGGGGAGCAGTGGCGATGGAGGGAGGGAGGGGGAAGAGTAGTGGCGATGGAAGGAGGGAGGGAGAAGAGTAGCGGCGATGGAAGGAGGGAGTGGGGAAGAGTAGCGGCGATGGAAGGAGGGATTGGGAAGAGTAGTGGCGATGGCGGGAGGGAGTGGGGAAGAGTAGTGGCGATGGAAGCAGAGAGTGGGGAAGAGTAGTGGCGATGGTGGGAGGGAGTGGGGAAGAGTATGGCGATGGCGGGAAGGAGTGGGGAAGAGTAGTGGCGATGGAAGCAGAGAGTGGGAAGAGTAGTGGCGATGGAAGGAGGGATTGGGAAGAGTAGTGGTGATGGCAGGAGGGAGTGGGGAAGAGTAGTGGCAATGGAAGCAGGGAGTGGGGAAGAGTAGCGGCGATGGAAGGAGGGAGGGGGAAGAGTAGTGGCGATGGAGGGAGGGAGTGGGGAAGAGTCGTGGCGATGGAGGGAGGGAGTGGGGAAGAGTATGGCGATGGAGGGAGGGATTGGGGAAGAGTAGTGGCAATGGAAGCAGGGAGTGGGGAAGAGTAGCGGCGATGGAAGGAGGGAGGGGGAAGAGTAGTGGCGATGGAGGGAGGGAGTGGGGAAGAGTCGTGGCGATGGAGGGAGGGAGTGGAGAAGAGTATGGCGATGGAGGGAGGGATTGGGGAAGAGTAGTGGCGATGGAGGGAGGGAGTGGGGAAGAGTAGTGGCGATGGAAGGAGGGAGGGGGAAGAGTAGTGGCGATGGAAGTAGGGAGGGGGAAGAGTAGTGGCGATGGAAGTAGGGAGGGGGAAGAGTAGTGGCAATGGCGGGAGGGAGGGGGAAGAGCAGTGGCGATGGATGTAGGGAGGGGGAAGAGTAGTGGCGATGGAAGTAGGGAGGGGGAAGAGTAGTGGCGATGGCGGGAGGGAGGGGGAAGAGTAGTGGTGATGGAAGGAGGGAGGGGGAAGAGTAGTGGCGATGGAAGGAGGGAGTGGGGAAGAGTAGTGGCAATGGAAGGAGGGAGGGGGAAGAGTAGTGGCGATGGAAGTCGGGAGGGGGAAGAGTAGTGGCGATGGCGGGAGGGAGGGGGAAGAGTAGTGGTGATGGCAGGAGGGAGGGGGAAGAGTAGTGGCGATGGAAGTAGGGAGGGGGAAGAGTAGTGGCGATGGAAGGAGGGAGGGAGAAGAGTAGCGGCGATGGAAGGAGGGAGTGGGGAAGAGTAGCGGCGATGGAAGGAGGGATTGGGAAGAGTAGTGGCGATGGCGGGAGGGAGTGGGGAAGAGTAGTGGCGATGGAAGCAGAGCGTGGGGAAGAGTAGTGGCGATGGAAGGAGGGATTGGGAAGAGTAGTGGTGATGGCAGGAGGGAGTGGGGAAGAGTAGTGGCAATGGAAGCAGGGAGTGGGGAAGAGTATGGCGATGGCGGGAGGGTGTGGGGATGAGTAGTGGCAACGGAAGGAGGGATTGGGAAGAGTAGTGGTGATGGCAGGAGGGAGTGGGGAAGAGTAGTGGCAATGGAAGCAGGGAGTGGGGAAGAGTATGGCGATGGCGGGAGGGTGTGGGGATGAGTAGTGGCAACGGAAGGAGGGAGGGGGAAGAGTAGTGGCGATGGCGGGAGAGAGGGGGAAGAGTAGTGGCAATGGAAGCAGGGATTGGGTAAGAGTAGTGGCGATGGAGGGAGGGAGTGGGGAAGAGTAGTGACGATGGAAGGAGGGAGTGGGGAAGAGTAGCGGTGATGGAAGGAGGGAGGGGGAAGAGTAGTGGCGATGGAGGGAGGGAGTGGGGAAGAGTAGTGGCGATGGAAGGAGGGAGTGGGGAAGAGTAGCGGCGATGGAAGGAGGGAGTGGGGAAGTGTAGCGGCGATGGAAGGAGGGATTGGGAAGAGTAGTGGCAACGGCGGGAGGGATTGGGGAAGAGTAGTGGCAATGGAAGGAGGGAGGGGGAAGAGTAGTGGCGATGGTGGGAGGGAGGGGGAAGAGCAGTGGTGATGGCAGAGGGAGTGGGGAAGAGTAGTGGCGATGGAAGTAGGGATTGGGAAGAGTAGTGGCAAAGGAAGGAGGGATTGGGAAGAGTAGTGGCAATGGAAGGAGGGATTGGGAAGAGTAGTGGCGATGGAAGGAGAGATTGGGAAGAGTAGTGGCGATGGAAGGAGGGAGGGGGAAGAATAGTGGCGATGGAAGGAGGGAGGGGGAAGAATAGTGGCGATGGAGGGAGGGGGAAGAGTAGTGGTGATCGCGGGAGGGAGTGGGGAAGAGAAGTGGTAATCGCGGGAGGGAGTGGGGAAGGGTAGTGGCGATGGAAGGAGGGAGGGGGAAGAGTAGTGGCGATGGCGGGAGGGAGTGGGGAAGAGTGGTGGCGATGGAAGGAGGGAGTGGGGAAGTGTAGCAGCGATGGAAGTAGGGATTGGGAAGAGTAGTGGCAATGGAAGGAGGGATTGGGAAGAGTAGTGGCGATGGAAGGAGGGAGGGGGAAGAATAGTGGCGATGGAAGGAGGGAGGGGGTAGAATAGTGGCGATGGGAGGGAGTGGGGAAGAGTAGTGGCGATGGAAGGAGGGAGGGGGAAGAGTAGTGGCGATGGAAGGAGGGAGGGGGAAGAATAGTGGTGATGGCGGGAGGGAGTGGGGAAGAGTAGTGGCGATGGAAGGAGGGAGGGGGAATAGTAGTGGCGATGGCGGGAGGGAGGGGGAAGAGTAGTGGTGATGGCGGGAGGGAGTGGGGAAGAGTAGTGGCGATGGCGGGAGGGAGTGGGGAAGAGTAGTGGCGATGGCAGGAGGGAGTGGGGAAGAGTAGTGGTGATGGAAGCAGGGAGTGGGGAAGAGTAGTGGTGATGGAAGCAGGGAGTGGGGAAGAGTAGTGGCGATGGCGGGAGGGAGTGGGGAAGAGTAGTGGCGATGGCAGGAGGGAGGGGGGAAGAGTAGTGGCGATGGAAGGAGGGAGGGGGGAAGAGTAGTGGCGATGGAAGGAGGGCGGGGTAAGAGTAGCGGGGATGGAAGGAGGGATTGGGGAAGAGTAGCGGCGATGGAAGGAGGGATTGGGGAAGAGTAGCGGCGATGGAAGGAGGGATTAGGGAAGAGTAGTGGCGATGGCGGGAGGGAGTTGGGAAGAGCAGTGGTGATGGCGGGAGGGAGTGGGGAAGAGTAGTGGCAATGGAAGCAGGGAGTGGGGAAGAGTAGCGGCGATGGAAGGAGGGAGGGGGAAGAGTAGTGGCGATGGAGGGAGGGAGTGGGGAAGAGTCGTGGCGATGGAGGGAGGGAGTGGGGAAGAGTATGGCGATGGAGGGAGGGATTGGGGAAGAGTAGTGGCGATGGAGGGAGGGAGTGGGGAAGAGTAGTGGCGATGGAAGTAGGGAGGGGGAAGAGTAGTGGCGATGGAAGTAGGGAGGGGGAAGAGTAGTGGCGATGGAAGTAGGGAGGGGGAAGAGTAGTGGCAATGGCGGGAGGGAGGGGGAAGAGCAGTGGCGATGGATGTAGGGAGGGGGAAGAGTAGTGGCGATGGAAGTAGGGAGGGGGAAGAGTAGTGGCGATGGCGGGAGGGAGGGGGAAGAGTAGTGGTGATGGCGGGAGGGAGGGGGAAGAGTAGTGGCGATGGAAGGAGGGAGTGGGGAAGAGTAGTGGCAATGGAAGGAGGGAGGGGGAAGAGTAGTGGCGATGGAAGTCGGGAGGGGGAAGAGTAGTGGCGATGGCGGGAGGGAGGGGGAAGAGTAGTGGTGATGGCAGGAGGGAGGGGGAAGAGTAGTGGCGATGGAAGTAGGGAGGGGGAAGAGTAGTGGCGATGGAAGGAGGGAGGGAGAAGAGTAGCGGCGATGGAAGGAGGGAGTGGGGAAGAGTAGCGGCGATGGAAGGAGGGATTGGGAAGAGTAGTGGCGATGGCGGGAGGGAGTGGGGAAGAGTAGTGGCGATGGAAGCAGAGAGTGGGGAAGAGTAGTGGCGATGGAAGGAGGGATTGGGAAGAGTAGTGGTGATGGCAGGAGGGAGTGGGGAAGAGTAGTGGCAATGGAAGCAGGGAGTGGGGAAGAGTATGGCGATGGCGGGAGGGTGTGGGGATGAGTAGTGGCAACGGAAGGAGGGAGGGGGAAGAGTAGTGGCGATGGCGGGAGAGAGGGGGAAGAGTAGTGGCGATGGAAGCAGGGATTGGGTAAGAGTAGTGGCGATGGAGGGAGGGAGTGGGGAAGAGTAGTGACGATGGAAGGAGGGAGTGGGGAAGAGTAGCGGCGATGGAAGGAGGGAGGGGGAAGAGTAGTGGCGATGGAGGGAGGGAGTGGGGAAGAGTAGTGGCGATGGAAGGAGGGAGTGGGGAAGAGTAGCGGCGATGGAAGGAGGGAGTGGGGAAGTGTAGCGGCGATGGAAGGAGGGATTGGGAAGAGTAGTGGCAACGGCGGGAGGGATTGGGGAAGAGTAGTGGCAATGGAAGGAGGGAGGGGGAAGAGTAGTGGCGATGGTGGGAGGGAGGGGGAAGAGCAGTGGTGATGGCAGAGGGAGTGGGGAAGAGTAGTGGCGATGGAAGGAGGGATTGGGAAGAGTAGTGGCAATGGAAGGAGGGATTGGGAAGAGTAGTGGCGATGGAAGGAGAGATTGGGAAGAGTAGTGGCGATGGAAGGAGGGAGGGGGAAGAATAGTGGCGATGGAAGGAGGGAGGGGGAAGAATAGTGGCGATGGAGGGAGGGGGAAGAGTAGTGGTGATCGCGGGAGGGAGTGGGGAAGAGAAGTGGTAATCGCGGGAGGGAGTGGGGAAGGGTAGTGGCGATGGAAGGAGGGAGGGGTAGAGTAGTGGCGATGGCGGGAGGGAGTGGGGAAGAGTGGTGGCGATGGAAGGAGGGAGTGGGGAAGTGTAGCAGCGATGGAAGTAGGGATTGGGAAGAGTAGTGGCAATGGAAGGAGGGATTGGGAAGAGTAGTGGCGATGGAAGGAGGGAGGGGGAAGAATAGTGGCGATGGAAGGAGGGAGGGGGTAGAATAGTGGCGATGGGAGGGAGTGGGGAAGAGTAGTGGCGATGGAAGGAGGGAGGGGGAAGAGTAGTGGCGATGGAAGGAGGGAGGGGGAAGAATAGTGGTGATGGCGGGAGGGAGTGGGGAAGAGTAGTGGCGATGGAAGGAGGGAGGGGGAATAGTAGTGGCGATGGCGGGAGGGAGGGGGAAGAGTAGTGGTGATGGCGGGAGGGAGTGGGGAAGAGTAGTGGCGATGACGGGAGGGAGTGGGGAAGAGTAGAGGCGATGGCAGGAGGGAGTGGGGAAGAGTAGTGCGATGGCAGGAGGGAGTGGGGAAGAGTAGTGCGATGGCAGGAGGGAGTGGGGAAGAGTAGTGGTGATGGAAGCAGGGAGTGGGGAAGAGTAGTGGCGATGGCGGGAGGGAGTGGGGAAGAGTAGTGGCGATGGCAGGAGGGAGGGGGGAAGAGTAGTGGCGATGGAAGGAGGGAGGGGGGAAGAGTAGTGGCGATGGAAGGAGGGCGGGGTAAGAGTAGCGGGGATGGAAGGAGGGAGGGGGGAAGAGTAGCGGCGATGGAAGGAGGGATTGGGGAAGAGTAGCGGCGATGGAAGGAGGGATTAGGGAAGAGTAGTGGCGATGGCGGGAGGGAGTTGGGAAGAGTAGTGGTGATGGCGGGAGGGAGTGGGGAAGAGTAGTGGTGATGGAAGCAGGGAGTGGGGAAGAGTAGTGGCGATGGCGGGAGGGAGTGGGGAAGAGTAGTGGCGATGGCAGGAGGGAGTGGGGAAGAGTAGTGGCGATGGCGGGAGGGAGTGGGGAAGAGTAGTGGCGATGGCGGGAGGGAGTGGGGAAGAGTAGTGGCGATGGCAGGAGGGAGTGGGGAAGAGTAGTGGCGATGGCAGGAGGGAGTGGGGAAGAGTAGTGGCGATGGAAGGAGGGATTGGGAAGAGTAGCGGCGATGGAAGGAGGGAGGGGGGAAGAGTAGTGGCGATGGAAGCAGGGAATGGGGAAGAGTAGTGGCGATGGAAGGAGGGATTGGGAAGAGTAGCGGTGATGGAAGGAGGGATTGGGAAGAGTAGCGGCGATGGAAGGAGGGAGTGGGGAAGGGTAGCGGCGATGGAAGGAGGGATTGGGAAGACTAGCGGCGATGGAAGGAGGGAGTGGGGAAGAGTAGCGGCGATGGAAGGAGGGAGTGGGGAAGAGTAGCGGCGATGGAAGGAGGGAGGGGGAAGAGTAGCGGCGATGGAAGGAATGAGTGGGGAAGAGTAGCGGCGATGGAAGGAGGGAGTGGGGAAGAGTAGCGGCGATGGAAGGAGGGAGGGGGAAGAGTAGTGCCGATGGAAGCAGGGAGGGGGAAGAGTAGCGGCGATGGAAGGAGGGAGTGGGGAAGAGTAGCGGCGATGGAAGGAGGGAGTGGGGAAGAGTAGCGGCGATGGAAGGAGGGAGTGGGGAAGAGTAGTGGCGATGGAAGGAGGGAGTGGGGAAGAGTAGTGCCGATAGAAGCAGGGAGGGGGAAGAGTAGCGGCGATGGAAGGAGGGAGTGGGGAAGAGTAGCGGCGATGGAAGGAGGGAGTGGGGAAGAGTAGCGGCGATGGAAGGAGGGAGTGGGGAAGAGTAGCGGCGATGGAAGGAGGGAGTGGGGAAGAGTGGTGGTGATGGAAGGAGGGAGGGGGAAGAGTAGTGCCGATGGAAGCAGGGAGGGGGAAGAGTAGCGGCGATGGAAGGAGGGAGTGGGGAAGAGTAGCGGCGATGGAAGGAGGGAGGGGCAAGAGTAGCGGCGATGGAAGGAGGGAGTGGGGAAGGTAGCGGTGATGGAAGGAGGGAGTGGGTAAGAGTAGTGGCGATGGAAGGAGGGAGTGGGGAAGGTAGCGGTGATGGAAGGAGGGATTGGGAAGAATAGTTGAAGAAGAGTAGCAGTGATCGCAGGAAGGAGAGTGGAAGAGCAGTGGCAATTGTGGGAGGGAGTGGGGAAAAGCAGTGGCGATGGCAGGAGGGAGTGGAGGTTACAGTTTGGTGGGTTGTGGAGGCAGCGATCGTGGCCATTGAGGGGTGGTGGGTTTTGGGTTCAATTCTTTTTATGTGTCAAATTGAGCAGCGCCAGTTTTACTACTTTCTCAGTTTCTCTTTCTCAGTCTCTGTCTTTCTAAATGTCTCCCTCTGTCTCTGGAAATATATGTCTCTCAGTCTCTCTCACTAAATATATGTTCCTCTGTCTCTAGTTGCCTCCCTCTAAATGTGTCTGTCGGTCTCTCAAATATGTGCCTCTCTGTCTCTGTCTTTCTCGTGCTCTGTCAGAGATGGAGAGGAGTAAAACATGCTCCCTATTTTCTTTTTTAGACTCTCCCTCTATAATTGTGGAAAACAAAATAAAATTTAAGCTACACCTATCTCTGTTTATCCTTCTGTTTGTGTGTGTCTCTGTCTGTTGTTTTCCCCTCTGTTTATCTGTGTGTTGCCCTGTGTCTTTATTGCTCTGCTATCTTGCTTTCTCTCTCTTTGGCTGTGTCTTCCTCTCTCCTTGTTGTGCTCGCTCCCTCTTTCATTCTCGTATGCTTTCTCTCTGCCCATCCTCGCTATGTCACTGTCTTTTTTTTCTTGCAGCGTGACCATGTTAAAGGGCACTTTTTGGTTTGACGTTCCCATAACAGGCATTTCTAGCTTCCCTTTCTCTGCCTGGAGGCATTCGATTCGAGAGGATCAGAAGTGTAAGCCATTTTTTTCAAAAGTGCCTGGTAATGCTCTGCGAGGGAAGGCGCAAGGGTTTGTTTGAATTCTTAACCTAAGGTTTAGTTTAATTGCAGGGGTGGGGTAAGAAACTGGCTGCAAAAGCTTTGTTGTTGCTTTAAATTTCTTTTGAACCTTTGGCTTTGGCAGGGACCAGCCAGGAGCAGGCCTTGAAGCATGTGACCATTCCGAAGAAGGAACTGGTGGATCTGCAGACGCAGCGAACACTCAGCGGTGATGAATCCCTTGGCAGCTCCTTGCAGAGTATTCATGAAGCTAAAATGGTAATGCTTGCAAATGTTTGCAGTTTACTGTGCTGGGTGATTGCCATGGAGCTCCCTTGTGTCCCAGGCTGTTCATTCAAAAGACCTCATTAACTTCATATCATAAGTACAGTCATTTACTTAAGTAATTGATTTTTCTTACAGAGATGTTTAATCGTAGTAAAGGGAGCTGCAAAGTAGCAGAAGGGAACTTAAATTGGCAGTGAGAGACCAGGAAAATTCCAGCGCTGTAAAAAATCAAACCCAGAAAATGCGTTTAATGATATTTCAGTCATGATTCTTCACCAGAACGTGCTCTAGATCTGAAGAGTTAATCATCTTTTCTGATACTAATGGACCTGTAGTGCATTTCCAGCATTTTCCTTTTTATTTCAGAATTCAAGCAGACACCTTTTTCTCTTTTTGTCATTAAAAAGAAACCTGAAATTACAGGAATATCTTCCTGATCCGAGTTAGTCCCCCTTCCCTTCCTCTGCGACCAGCAAAGATTAGGGTGCAATTTCACAGGAAATGGGTGTGTGTGTGTGTGTCCCTTCGCCTGCCCCCAGTACATCATCCAACACTACATCCAACTCTCTGTGTGTAACGCTGTTCACTACATACAACTGTCCATCAACCAACATTATCAAAATTGGATTAAATGCCCATTCACCCTGCTAGTATTTCTTGATGGTGTCCTGTGCAAAGTAGCTGCCAAGTATTCTACAAGCACTTTGGGACACTTCCGAGAGGCATGGTATAAATAAAAGTATTTTTTCTAAATCGAGCTCAGAGCTTTAATTGTTCTTACCCAGCCTTCCTTTAACCCTGTTATAACTGTCACCTTTCCCATTTTAAGTTTTCTCATTGCAATCTTCTCATATGTTACTGGTTCTGGGTTCTCTCTATTGCTCCCATTTTGGTAGCCTGGTTTTGCCATGTTGCTGATCACTGCATGACCACAAGGGGGCAGGTTTTACAAGGTGATGCTATGGCATCTGGCAGGGAATCAAGAGCTTTGATGATATCCATTCAGTCTCACAGATATATAACAATATACACAGCTTTGCAGGGATGTATATTATAATTGTATATTTAGGAAGATATTGTATTTAAAAACCCAGCAAAGATATTGGCTTTAAGTCTGGTATATCAGAACTGGTGGAACTCATCTGTATCGAATGGTAAATGGGATTAAAAGATTAAGGGGATTACCCAAAATGTCAACGTTAATAAATTTACAAGCACTTATTTTTACACTAATAGGGTCAGTTCCTAGTTAATTAGTGAGCTATTTAATGCTCTGGTGATAATGTGAGCAAGCAGTATTCTTGTTCACAATGTAAATTGTGCTACTCTGGAGGATTTTCTGTTGCTGTTTTCATTTCTTCACTCTCTCTTGGAGATCAGAGTGGTTAGTCCTATACAGTGGGAGGGCTTTATGCGCTCCCACAAACCTTACGGTGAGTGGGAAGGGTCCAGCCACCAGACACAGATGTCTGTCTGGATGTTAATTTGGAACCAGAGCTCTCAGCTTCACTCACTGGTTCTGTCTGGAGGAGGGTTCGAGCCCAGCACCTTCTGAGTTAGCTGATCTCAGCTAGCAGTATTAAGGGATCTACAGTTGGCCTTGTATCCCTGGGCCAGGCTTCCTGTTGCTGATTGCTGTCCAGCAGCCCTGCTGCAAGGTGTGGGGACACAATCGGTCAGACTATAATTCCCCACATGTTAGAACAGAAAGGAAGACTGACATTAATAGAGCACCTTATTGTTATCTTTGAACCATCTCGCAGTTCATTTACAATGGCTGTTGATATATAGGTTGTCGGGATCTGGAAAGCTGTTGGAAGCTGATTCCATAAATAAATTTAAAAGGGAGTTGGACAGGTACTTCAGGATAAGGAACTTACAAGGTTACAGACAAAAACCAGGGATACGGGGCGAAGCTTGACTACTGTTTCAAAGAGCTGGCTCAGGCACGTTGGGCCGAATGGCCTCTTTCTGTGCTATAAGTTTCAGAGTCTATTCAATGGACTCAGTGGCCACTTTGCCAACAATGTAAAAACCCACAAACAACAGTGAGCAGCTAACCTGTTTTGTTGGAAATATTGATGCATCAAATAGTGCCATGGGTTCTCTAACATCCTCAATTATTGGAGCAGGTAATTGACACCTCAGTTTAATGTTTCATCTGGTAGGCGGCACTTCCAACAGTGCAGCACTTTCTCAGAACTGCTCTAATGCATTAGCCTGAGTACATGCCTGGCTTCTATAGTGGGCCTTCTAACTCCAGGACAAAACTGCTGCCCACTGAGATAAGCTGACATGCTCGGCCCAAGCTCACGAGTTAGAACGTTGTAACTAATGAGGTATCGGGAGCTGGTAGTACCTGAGGAACATTACGCCTTCAGGAGGGCGGTGGTGGGTGAGGGGACAAAATCCTGGGCTGCACGCTTACTTACCCCAGAGCGAGCTGCTGCCTGCACTGTGCCTCTGTGGGTCAGCTCACTGAGAATGATGCTCATCCAATGAAGTGCTCTTCAGAGGCTTGAAGTATCAGTTCACAAAACTGATGTAAGTTGTTCAATCAAAACAGTGCAATTTTCCCCCACATTATTTTATATTTAATAGCTCATTATATGACTTGCTGTGTGCCGTTCCCTGCAGTGAACTCTTTAATAATTCATTCTGCTGAATTCTGTAAAGGCTCTTTTGTTTAATTCTCCCAGAACAGAAATTAAAACAGTTTGATTTTCAATTAGTTCTGCCCCTTTTTCTCTCTCATCGAAATGACCATCCTCCACATGTGAGTGAGCTGTGACAGTGAGCAGACTGGCTATTCGAGCACAGGAGGCATCTCAGTCAAACTCAATGATGTTCTCACCCGACGTTTACAGGCACGCCCTGTAGGGCTCAGGGGAACCTTCCTAACCCAGGGTTCCTAACACTAGTTGTAGACGCCTTCACCATCACAGTTAAGATCAGTTGACTCAGTATTTTCTACTCTGTGTGGCTCAGTGACACGCTGCCACTGCGTTTAACATTTGAACTAATGGGGGTTCTCCAAATGTTTGAACATTTGTTGAAAGCCTAACAAGTTACATGTTGATGCAAATTTTGGGTGCAAGGTAGTCATTGGCTGCATGATTGCAAAACTTGTACTTGAGCTAATTTAAGAAGCGTTGCTTTATTTTACAGTGTACACCTTTTGAGATACAACTAACTCGCTTGTGACTCTTTACTAGTTGATAGTTTGTGTTAAACTCTATTTTCTTCTGCAAACGCTGAAGAGTCCCATGTATTGAGTGTTTAGTAATATAGGCACTGTATTTCACATCCATGGATTACGTGAGGGTGCAGATTGTATAGATTTGTGGTCCTGGCAAATAACTTGCATTTATATAGCATCTTTCATGACCTCAGGACATCCCAAAGTGCTTTACAATCAATGGAGTACTTCTGAAGTGTGGTCACTGTTATAATGTAGGAAACACAGCAAGCTCCTGTAAACAGCAACGTGATAATGACCAAATAATCTGTTTTTAAGTATTGGTTGAGGGATCAATATTGGCCAGGACGCCGGGGGAGGACTTCCCTGTCTTCTTCAAAGTAATGCCACAGGATCGTTTCCATCCACCTGAAATGGCAGATGGGGCCTTGGCTTAACGTCTCGTCCAAAATGTGACACCTCTGACAGTGCAGTACTGCCTCAGTGCTGCACTGGGGTGTCAGCCTAGATTGTGTGCTCAAGCCTCTGGAGTGTGGCTGAAAGACAATCTTCTGAATCCTGAGGTGAGAGTGCTGCCCACTGAGCCACAGCTCACGGAGGACAGGGCATAACGCATCCAGCTGGAAAATTGCGCAGATCGCACTCTCTTCTGTGTCTGAATTCCTGATATGTTGCCTGTTGAATTCCTGTTGCCCAAAAGTTCTGTGTTAATTTATAAAATCTATCCACAGTGAGAGTATTTAGGAATGGCCTCCAGTTTAAAAACAACCGATTAGGAGATCTATCTTTTTAATCCCACTCCTCAATTTTTTTCTCCATGTCTCTTAGCATCTGGGGAGGGGGGTGGGGGGGGCAATTTTAACTCTACCAGCAGGAGTGCTCCTCTAAGCCCACAAGGAAAGCTTTGGTCTTCACTCCTGCCATGACCCCTCCAAGGGATCAAGGGACCCCTTGCAAGAATAACCCAGCAGCCGATCCCAAAAGCTACCTGCTGTTGGCAGCCACACAATCTTCGCCATTTACTGATTACTTTGTGCTCGGAACAGGAGAGAGGGTCATCCGGAAGGATTTAAATGAAGTCTGGAAGTTAAAATACCCTGGGTCTTATTTTTGAAAAAGGCAGGCGAGCTAGGCCTCACTGTTCAAAACAGGCCTGCAGTTAAAATCGGGGCCCTGTACTTCCCAAGTAAATATCTGTTTCTCTTTGAAATACCTGAGTTGATTATTTATCAGTCCTCCTCTGGGAACTGAATCCCTGAATTCTCGCAATCCTGTTTGTGAAGTACATTTTCCTGGTTTCGCTGTTAACAGAAATAGCTTGAGTTCTCCCATCAGTTGTCTGGGGCTGAGTCTCTTGGTTCTGTTACAGTTCTTTTTTTCAAACCAGCTGTTAAAACATATTGATACGCTTTTCTTACACATGTGAAGACTTCCTTTATTATCTTTTATTAGAAGGATATGTCGATAGAGATGAAGTAGGGTGGGAGGAGGCTCATGTGGAGGATAAACACCGGCACAGTCCAGATGGGCCTAATGACCTGTAAATTCTATGTAATTCTCCAACCCCTTTTAAATTTGAGTATTGCTGAAAACAGAGACATTTTGTTCGAAGCTTTTCGTCTTGCATTCATCAGGACAATTTGCAAGAATACCAATGTAAGGGAAAGCAACAAATTTATACTGTATGAGAAGAGAGTGCTGATTGGTATTCTTGAGAATTGTCCTGATGAGGGCATGACAAAAAGCTTCGACAAAATGCCTCTGTTTTCAGCAAGACTCAAGTTCTGTATACCAAACGACTCTTTTAAATCCCAGAGATTGCTTGGCGTTTGCCAGGATGAGCAGCGAATGGCAGATGGTGAAGGGGGAAGGCTGTGTGTGGAGGGCAGGAAGCCAGGATTGTTGGCACTGACAAATATGGTAATCAATCTGCATCAACAAATTCTCCCGAACAACAATGACTGGTTAATCTGGTTTTAGCTGAGAGAGGAGCATTGGCTAGGACACCCAGGTGACTTTAAATAGCGCTTTGAATAGAGCCACATGATCTTGAACATCTTTGGTTAACGCCTCATCCTGTTGAGAACACCTTGCACATTGCCGAACTTCCTCAGCAATTGTACTGGAGTTACTGTCTATATCAGGTGTTCAAAGCCTGGAATGTCGCTGGATCCCACAACCTTCTGACTCAGAGGCAAAACTGCTAGTAACTGAACCAATGTTGAGGATGGGTGAATCCGTTGAAAATTTGCTCTATTGTGGTCGGGGAATAGGAACAATTTCTACAAATCGTTCTCTCAGAAAACCAAATGGGTAGGTTAGAATCCATGGCAGGGCAGATTGTACATGAGTAGGGATGCCAAGATTACCTTGGAGGAATTAAAGATTCATCTCTTGAACACTGTGGTGGAGACAGATTCAACCGTGGCTTTCAAAAGGGAATTGCATAATTATCTAAAGAGAAAAGATCTGCAGGGCTACAGGGAAAAGCCAGAGGAGTTGGACTAGTTGAGTGGTGCTCAGAGAAAGCCAGCATGGACATGATGGGTTGAATGGCCTCCTTCTGTGTTGTTACCCATTCTATGATTTTTATGATTCTATGAAAAGCAAGCCAGGAGAAAAGTCATAAGGACATTGTAAAATATTGTGGTTGTTAAAATATTCTTTGAACACTTGTGTTTATTTAAGTTGGAGATGAGCGGTGGTTGAGGGAGGGACAACAGGCTGCTTGACTGACTGTCAAGTATTATCCAATTGGTAATGAAGGGTCTTTTCACTTTCCAACTGGTGTGGGAAGGTGAGGCTCTGCAAGGATGGATGTGTTGGGTGACCAATGGCAGGAGTTCGGAGGTGGGATGGTTGGAGGTGGAAGGTCGGTAATGAAACCTCTAGGAATACATCCAACCATAGTTGGCAACTCGATACACAAGATGAACATTCTTTCCTATTTCCATGATTCCTTATCTTCAATGCATCAACTCCATTGACTGCCATACCTATTGGCCAAGGCTGAGAACAAAACTAAGGAAAGTTAAGCTTTCCAGCTTTTTCAGCACTCTCTAACTGTGTTTATGCTTCAAACTCAAAGCCAACACGTTGGTGCTGTTGCTTCTGCTGAAGAAAATGGAGTGAGATAGAGGAAGCAGCTGTGAAGCCTCTGAATCAGGAAGCAGGGGCTCCTCAGGGATGCTGGCAAGAAGGGATGAGCTCTCTGCTGCATCAAACACTGACAGAGCACGGCGACAGCAGTTAGTGCACTGCCCACTTCCTCCAGGAGGCATGGGGAACTCCAGCAGATTTCTTTTGAAATACTTTACTTGATGTGTAATTTCATAGAATCATACAGCAACAGGAGGCCATTTGGCCCGTCGTGCTTGTTCCGGCTCTTTGAAAACTATCCAATTAGTTCCCACTCCCCTGCTCTTTCCCCAGAGCCCTGCAATTATTTTCCCCTTCAAGTATTTATCCAGTTCCCTTTTGGACGTTACTATTGAAACCCTTTTGAGACAATGCATTCCCAGATCATAGTAACTCGCCATGCAAACCAATTCTCCTCATCTCCCATCTTTTGCCAATTATCTTGGGCCTGATATTTATGGGGAGGTAGTGAGGGGCAGTAGGGTGTAAAAGCCAGGAAACCCAGAAAAGCAGGTAATGGCAGGACCTCATTTGAATGGTTTTTTTTCTCTCCTTTTCCTGGCCGGCAGCGTGAGAGGCTGTCTGAGTGTCAGGCAGGCAGTTGTGGGGGGGGTGGGGGGGGTGGTGCCGGGGGTGGTGTAGTTTGGGGTTGAAGAGATCGCGGGTCAGGAGGAGCTTCAGATTGCAGCGGAGGAGGATGATTACGGGGACGATCAATCACCGGGAGGGAAGTAGGTCGGGTTGGGAGGGGTGCCGGGGGGAAGCATTCCTGCTTCTCCTGGCCCACAAGCAGTGCTGGAAAGGCATCTACCCTCTGGATTTGGCCCTTCTCACCTCCCTTCACATGGAAGGTTTCCTGGGAAACATGACTCACAGCCATTAAAAGGAAAAATCTGTTCACATTTGAGCATGCATCCCCTTTGAAAGATTTAATAAACGGAGCCACCTGTCGAGCAGATTAATAGCCCTCCACTCATCCTGGTTCGAGGTGGGTTGGGATCAGAATTTTGATATTTTTGACTCTCCCACCATTGTGGGTGGTTAAAAATCCCACCCCTCTCCACCACCTTTTAAATCTCTGTCCTCTGGTTAGCCACCCTCCTGCCAGTGGAAACAGCATATCCATATTTACTCTATCAAAAACCGTTCATCATTTAAAACACCATAATTAAGTATCCCCTTAGCCTTCCCTGCTCAAAGGAGAACAGTCCAACTTCTACAATCTCTCCACATAGCTGGAGTCCTGCATCCTTGATATCATTCTCGTAAATTCCTCTGCACCCTCTATAAGGCCTTAGCATCTTTCTTTAAGTACTGTGCTCAAAAGTGGCCACGTTGCACCAACTGAGGTCTAACCAGTGGTTTATCAAGGTTTAGTGTAATTTCCTTGCTCTTGTACACTATTCCTCTATTTATAAAGCCAAGGACCCCGTATGCTGTTTTAACTGCCTTATCAGCTTGTCCTGCCGCCTTCAAAAAAATTTGTGAACGTACACTCCAAGGTGTCTCTGTTCCTGCATTGTCTTTAAAATTGTACCATTTAGTTTATATTGCTATTGTACTTGTTTGACACTCACTTGCTCACTCACTCATCAACATTACGGCCTCCAGTTTTATTGTATTGAATTGTTTTGTGTATACTCTTGCTGTGATGGTTGTGTCAGCTGTCACTGGGACCTATGGCTTAGCCGCTGCATCACTTGGGTCTTTGGAAGTTGTTCCCATGACTTTGGGATGGCTTTCCTGCACATGTCTGATCAAGGTGCCCAGATCCTGACCCTCTCACTAATCTGTTCATCAGTGCCGATCTGTGCTCAGGCTGCTGGGTCTATATTCGTTTGCTTTTGTGACTCTCCCTCACTACAGCTTCACAACCTATTTTTATTCCATTTTTTTCCTCCTCACCGCCCACCCCCACCACCGACTCTGGCAGATGGACAGTTCCACAGGTGGCCGCAGCCCTCCGATATCTGGGCCAAGCATTGGATGTTGTCCATTTGGATTTTTAGGAAGCGTTTGACAGAGTACCACATGAAAGGCTGGTGAACAAAATTGAGACTCATGGAATAGGTGTGTCAGTGTCAGCTTGGATAAAAAATTGGCTTAGGGACAGAAAACAGTGAGTCGTGGTAAATGGTTGATCTTCAGACTGGAGGATGATAGAGAGTGGTGTTCCACAAGGCTCAGTGCTAGGACTACTTTTTTGACATGGCTATTGGAATACAGAGTAAAATTTCAAAATTTGCCAATGATATCAAACTTGGAGGTTTGGCAGACAGTGAGGATGATACCAATTGACTGCAAATGGGCACAGATAGGCTAGCAGAATGGACAGAAAAGTGGCAGATGCAATTTAACACAGAAGTGTGAGGTGATGCATATTGGCAGAAGGGATAGGGAGAGGCAATATAGCCTAAATGGCACAGTTCTAAAGAGTTTGTAAAGACAGCCAGCATGGACTGGATGAGCCGAATGGCTTCTTCTGTGCCAAGATGACTCTATGGGGGGAATTTTATGCTGTCCCCCAAGTCAGGTTTGGAGGCGGGGTGGACATAAAATCGAGTGGGATGGTGGCAGGGGCGGGTTCCCGCCACCTTGCCGCCTCCGCCAAAATTTAGTCTGGGGTGGGAAGGCCTGAGAATGGCCTTCCCGCCCTGTTCCCAATTGAGGCCCTTAACTGGGCAGTTTAGAGATACAGCACTGAAACAGGCCCTTCAGCCCACCGAGTCTGTGCCGACCATTAACCACCCATTTATACTAATCCTACACTAATCCTCTATTTCTACCACACCCTCACCTGTTCCTATATTCCCCTACCACCTACCTATACTAGGGGCAATTTATAATGGCCAATTTACCTATCAACCTGCAAGTCTTTGGCATGTGGGAGGAAACCGGAGCACCCGGAGGAAACCCACGCAGACACAGGGAGAACTTGCAAACTCCACACAGGCAGTACCCAGAATTGAACCCGGGTCACTGGAGCTATGAGGCTGCGGTGCTAACCACTGCGCCACTGTTAATCCCCAATTAAGGGCCTCGTCCCACAGCAAACGCAATTAGTTCTGCAGCGGCTGGCCTTGTTACCACACGAGAAGCATGGCATGATAAAACTGTGCAGGCTGCTTCCTGACTCCAGGGCATGGTGGGGGATGGGAGTCCCTCATTAAGAGTGCCTGAACGAAGGAGCCGGCATCGGGAAGGAGGGAACCCGCTGAAAGCCACCCCCTATCCTTGCTGCTGAACCCCCTGCACCACCCTGCCCCGTGACCCCTCTCGCCCTGACCTACCTGTGGTCTGGGTCCAGTGACGCTCCTGGTCCTCGGGTAAGTGCTCCTCCAGCAGCATCCACCGCCTCCATGGTTGCACTGCTCAGTGGAAGAGCTGCTGGCCTCTGATTGGCCGTTAGCTCTCCAAGGGTAGGACTTCCGTCACTCTGGTCCTTGATACCATGGAAGGCTCACCACTCTCCACTTAAGTGCCTGATTCAGCAGGTCTTCTGGAGAAGAGGCAAAGCGGGGTCCTCGGTGTCGCTTTTTCCGTACGTCAAGACCCCTATCACCAGCATAAAATCCCGGCCTATGATTCTTAAGTAGCCATCATCCCCCTAAGTCAAGACAGTGAGTGTTAGTGATCAGATCCACCATGGAGACATTTGACATTTAGAGATACAGCACTGAAACAGGCCCTTCGGCCCTACTGAGTCTGTGCCGACCAACAACCACCCATTTATACTAACCCTACAGTAATCCCATATTCCCTACCTAGACGAGGGGCAATTTATAACGGCCAATTTACCTATCACCTGCAAGTCTTTTGGCTGTGGGAGGAAACCGGAGTACCCGGCGAAAACCCACGCAGACACAGGGAGAACTTGCAAACTCAGCACAGGCAGTACCCAGAATTGAACCCGGGTCCCTGGAGCTGTGAGGCTGCAGTGCCAACCACTGCGCCACTGTGCCGCCCGTTCTTCAGGCATTCTTCAGACTGTCTTCATAGACATTATGGGCCATAATTATAAGAAGTCATGAACAACTCTAATAAGGAAGTCAGGAGAAACCTCTTTACCCAGAGAGTGGTGAGAATGTGGAACTCAGTACCACATTGTGTAGTTAAGGCAAATAGCATAGATGCATTTAAGGGGAAGTTGGATAAGCACATGAGGAAGAAAGAAATAGAAGGATATGTTGATAGGGTTGACTGAAATAAGATAGGAGGAAGCTGGTGTGCAGCACAAACATCGCGATAGACCAGTTGGGCTCGATGGCCTGTTTCTGTGCTGTGAATTCTATGTTAAATGCTCGGTTGTGTTTCCCTCCTTGCTCTGTTGTAGAAGCGAAGGGATGACTCTTTCACCATTTCCGAAGCTTCCATGGATAGGACAGCACGGTTGGAAATGTCCGAGGCCCTGGACCTCAGTGAGAGGACGGTACGTAGACTCCAGTGCCAGAAAGTTTTAACATTTACTCTTCAGAGTATGACAGTGACGGTGACTTCTTATTCCTGTAATTAGTGCACGACCCTTATCAGTGCCAGTGCCCAACGAGTAACGAGAACAGCTCCCCAAATTATGAAACTACCCTCAACAAAATATCACCAGCGACTATCCAATATTCCTATTATTTATACTTTCTCACAAGGGCTGAGAAAAATACCATTAACAATTTTTTTTTAAATTCAAACAATTTCTCACTGGAATGGGAGAGGCTTTTCATTAAACCCATCTCTTTCTGCCCCGTCTTAGGCTTTCCTCAGATACTTGATTATCTGAGGAAAAGTTTCCTGTGATTTCTTTGTGACCCACAAAGATAATCAAACAAAACTCCAAAATGTCTATCCAATACTCGCATCGTCACTGTTCAACCCTGGTCAGTGGTTTCACTTTGAAGGCATTTCCTTGATTTCAGTCTTATATGAATTATTGATTGATTCCCTGGAGTAGTTGGTCATATATAGCTCTATTTCACCATGTATCTTTCAGATTGGGTGTGGCTCTACACTTGCCTTTGTAATAAGGTACTTCACTCTTATGGTGGTGAGTAGGAACAGTTGTGGGCCATTCAGTCCCTCGAGCCTGCTCCACCATTCTATTAGATCCGAACTGATGTGAACCTCGACTCCATTTACTCATGGTTACCTCACAAAAAATTCTCAACCTCAGTCATGATCATTTCAATTGATCCCTAGCATCAAGCCTTTTGGGAGAGAGAATTTCCACTACCCTTTGTGTGAAGAGGTGCTTCCTGATTTCTCTTCTGACTTGCCGAGCTCTAATTTTAAGATTGTGCCCTCGTGTTATAGACTCCCCCACCAGAGGAAATAGCTTCTCTGTATTTACCCTATCGAATACAAGCTACGTTTGTTGATCCTGTCCTCATAGCTTAACCCATGGGGCTCTGGTGTCATTCTGGTGAATCTGCACTGTACCTCCTCCAAGGCCAGTATATCCTTCTGACCAAAGCTCTGTCCAACGGAAGCATCACTTCCTCCCCTTTGTATTCCAGCCCCCTTGAGAGTAAGGCCAATGCTCAATTAGCCTTTTTGATTACTATTTGAATTGTGTACCCTGACACCCAAGTCTCCAGTTTAACCATTTCTCACTTTCTCTTTCCCACCGTGTAGTACCTGGACCTGGTAAAGGCTCTTTCCAGCCTGCTCAACGTGAAGGAACTGTCAGGGTCATTCTCAATGAAGCATGTTCCACGGGATGAGAGGGAGAAGCTCGGGAAAGCACGGAAAAGGAACATGGAGCTGCTGAACAGCCGGATCACTCAGCTGAAGAGTCAACTGGAGAGGAAAGATGAATTGCTGGGGGGCTACGAGAAAGACCTACAACAGCTCGGGTAGGTGGAAGAGTCCAAGAGAAATACTTTCTTTTCTCCACTGTTTCCAATGTTTGAATATCTTGTGGCTTGGCAACCAAACTGGACGCAGTACTAAAGAAGTGATCTGACCAGAGCACTGTACAGTTTCACCACCACCTCCTTGCACTTGTAATCAACTAGTTGGACTATGTAATTCCACGTGCTATTGTCTTTATTGATCGCTGTGCTGCATTGGCATATTTAGAGTCAAGTCTACTAGGATCTCTAGATCCCTTTGAACCTCATCCTTCATCAAGTAAATGCATTGCTTATTTTTCCTTCCTATGTGCAGTACCTTGCACTTGTTGACATTCTTTTATCTGTCATTGACCTGCTCATATACTTAATTTGTCCATATCACTCTACGAATTTTTAAAAATCATCACCCTGTGCTCACTGACCTTCTCTGGCTCTGTTAAGCAATGCTAATGAAGTACTTTTGAAGTGTTGTAATGTAGGAACAAAAAAAGGAAAGCTTCCCCAAGGAGCAGCAGTGGCTGCTTTGAATGGTAAGAGCTTCAGATCCCTTTAATTTCTCTCCTGTCACTTTGCTGTCAGTAGACGGTCACAGATCACTCTGCACAAACAACAGACCGACATGGAGAATTTACAGGAGCAGCTGCAGAGACAGATTGAAGAAAACAACCTGATTCGAGAGTCTATGGAGCGAACGCTGTCACATCTTGACCAGGAGAAGAGACTGAACAAAGCCATCAAGCAGCACAAGGTAAGAGGGTTTAAAATGGCTCCCCCCTACCCTGTCCACGGAGCAATCTCATCAGTGTGTGATTGGTCCAATGCTGGGGTTTCAACGCGTTGCTTGCTTTTCAGAAAGAGCTTTTCCTCTATGTTAAAACCAGAAAATGTAGCAAATGGACAGCAGGTCAGTCAGCGTCTGAAAGAGAAAAGGCAGTGTTTCAAGTTAAAACCTACATCAGAACTCTGATTTCTGTCCTCTCCATTCTCACCATCATGCTCTATAAATTGGCTTTCTGCTTGAGCCTAATCTTCAACGTCCCAGTCTCTAGGAATGAAATGAGCCCCTGCCACGACCCTAGATTGTGATCCGAGAGCATGGAGAAACTTATTTCCAGTTTTATCTCCCATTCTGTCTCTTCCTGGAGTACAGTTTCCACAGGTGCTGTCTTCTCTCCTACATTACAACAGTGATGACACTTCAAGCATACTTCATTGGCTGTAAGATCATTTGGGACATCCTGAGATTGTGAATGATGCTATACAAATGCAAGTCTTTTACCTCGCTTAAGTGGCTGGTCTGTGTGTGTGAGCCTGGGCCACCAGTTTTGCTGAGCTATTCAATCATGGGAGGCAGAACAGCCAGGTTTAATCCTGTCCTCAGTTGAGCCCCTTCACAGCAATCAGGGCTGTCAATGTCTCCTCCCTAGCCCAAAGGTGCCATTCAATTGAAGCTCCCTCACTGACACCTTTGCTGATATCAGCTAACTCGACACAGTTCAGCGAGTCAAACCTTCTGCTCCAGCCAGCACTGCAGCAGCCAGCATCATTGCTGACAATCTGAGAAATAACCTATTTAAAGGTCCTCGAGTGTCCCAGTTTTGTGACTGCTCTGTGGCAGTACCTAAAGTCCCCCATCTCTCTCACGATCAAACGAGAGATTCTGAGGTCTGTTTACAAGAGCAGATCATTTCCTTTGCCTCTGCCAAGAGCTGCATTTTTATTTATCAGAAACAAAGATTAAATTAGATTAACTGTTCTTGTCTCTGGAGGCCCATCTCAAAGCCCTCCCATTAAAGTAACTGCAGCCAAATTGAATGCCCGATTGACCTAGGGACAGAAGGCCTGTTTACTTGAGCTGTATATGTATTCTGAGATTAGTAATAATCCTGGGCAACTCTCATTTCAATAGTTAAGGAAACAAAGCAGAGTTAGAGTGTCTGTGTGATGATTCACAGTTCTTCAGACAGCTGTGAATTTCCCATTCATTAGCAGTATGCTGAGAATTCACCTTTTCTGAACAGAGCCACTAATGGAGCTCATGCTTTGTTCCACCTACATACAAACGTGCTGACCCTCACTGCCCAGTCTCTTTCAAAGTGCCTGGAGTTCCATGGCTTCATTGTTGGACTCTAACAGCCTGCAGAATCCAGGGTGGGCAGGACCTCCCAGACTAGAGAGCACCCTGTGGTCCTGGCCCCTCTGACGGGGCTGACCGGGATTTCCCAACTCAGGTCGGAACCTGGCGTAATCCACGCCCCAGCCTTTTCCAAAGCCATTCCGCTGGAGATATGACAGGAGTCCTGATAGAACGGCCGGAGGAATTTGACCCCTGTATCTATAAAATCATCAACAACTTGCATTTATATAGCGCTTTTAATGGAGTAGAACGTCCCAAGATAGGAGCATTATCAGACAACATTTGACATCAAGCCACATAGAGATATTAGGGCAAGTGACTAAAAGCTTGCTCAAAGAGATAGGTTTCAAGAGAGAGAGGTCGGGGGGTTTGGGAAAGGAATTCCAGAGCTTAGAACCTAGACATCTGAAGACATGGCTGCCAATGTGGAGTGATTAAAATCGAGTATACGCAAAAGGCAAGAATTGGAGGAGTGCAAAGATTTCGGAGGGTTGTGGGCCTGGAGGAGTTACAGCGATAGGGAGGGACGAGGCCATGGAGGGATTTGAAAACAAGCGTGAGAATTTTAAAATTAAGGCGTTGCTGGATTCCAAGCCAGTGCAGGTCAGCGAGCACAGGGGTAATTGATAAATGGGCCTTGGTGCAAGTTAAAATAGTTAATAAGAACATAAGAAATAGGAACAGATGTAAGCCTTTCGAGCCTACTACACCATTCAATATGATCATGGCTGATTCTCTACCTCAACTCCAAGTTTTGGATGCGCTCAAGTTTATAAAGAGGAAACGACAGGTTAATACATCGTCAGAATAGAGTTCTGCCATCACTATCAGTTCTGAAGAAGGGGCCACACGTCCAAAATGACTTCACAACTTCTCAAATGGTGACGATTCTGTTGTGTACCTTGCAGCATTTCCTGCACTTATTTCAGATTTCTAGCATTTGCAGTTTCTTTTTAATTGAAAGTCCCCTGTCTGCTGCCTGTAAGGGTCCGATGATAAACAGGTTGGGCAGTCTCAACCTATTCCTAGCAGGCATAGGCCCATAGCATAAAGCTACCCCTCATTTGGTATTAAATTGTAAATATTGCAAAAGGTCTCCATGTGTGGGGGTGTTATGGTATATTTAATCCATTTTTCATGCAACCTTCTCTGAGATATTTGGAAATCATTCACACATGCCACACTGATTCAGGTATTCGGATAGAGCTGATTGTTCTGATTTCCAACCTGGGAATCTAACTTGCTCTCTGCTGTTTTTTAATATACTGGTTGACAAGTGTGCGTTAAGTTCTTGCCTGAACAATTTTAGCAAAATAATAGATCCATTGATTTCAAATATGTACCATGCCAGCAGTAGCACAGACCAGAATTTAGCATGGATGTGTTGAACCAGTGTGTGGAAAAGTGAAGTCCAAGGAAGTTTTTTAAAGTATCAAATTGTGCATGAGGGACTAGAGAGGGGGAATAGTGAGGGTGATTCACTGTTATCCAATCTTCCTCGTGAGCAGCAGTGTGAAAAAAACTGAGCCTAATTTCAATCCCTCATACAGAATGTTACACCATCTGCCTTTTTTTTTAGAGATACAGCACTGAAACAGGCCCTTTGGCCCACCGAGTCTGTGCCAACCATCAACCACCCATTTATGCTAATCCTACACTAATCCCACATTCCTACCGCATCCCCATCTTCCCCTACCACCTACCTATACTAGGGGCAATTTATAATGGCCAATTTACCTATCAACCTGCAAGTCTTTGGCTGTGGGAGGAAACCGGAGCACCCGGCGAAAACCCACGCTGTCACAGGGAGAACTTGCAAACTCCGCACAGGCAGTACCCAGAACTGAACCCAGGTCGCTGGAGCTGTGAGGCTGCGGTGCTAACCACTGCGCCGCCCAATTCCGAAGTTGCCTGGTTGCCCCAGTAGCTCTCTGAGGAGAGGCAGTGCCTAGTGAGATCTGAACCACTCAGACCAGGAAGGCCCTGTGTACCATCCCAGGTGTGTGCTGCTACCTGATCTCAGACAGGGAATCAGTACAGACAGCGGGCAGAATTTTCCATGCAGGCTTCGGAACCCAGCCATCAGGCTTAAATGGGGATCAGAAGCTCGCACTGTGTGGGAAACAGCCACTTGAAAGCAGTAGCAAGATGCAATGGTAGGTAAGTGAGGCGTATTGGAAGAAACTAATCTTTATTGCACTTTGTGAAATGTCCAATTTGAATTGTTTTGTAACATATTTTTTACAAATTCTTTTATGAATAAAGTATAAATTTGGGAATGATTTTAAATTTTAAAAAATGGCCTTTGTAGCTGGGCCACCACTGTGCTGAGGGGGAGCCCATCCACAGGACTGCCTGTGGCTGCTGCCGCACCCAGGGGGTGAGGGATGGTGGGTGTGGGGGCGCCTCTCAGCCTGCGTAGAGTACTGGCTCCCCCGGTTTGCCACCGGGAAGCTGTCTCCAGCAGCTAAACTGTCCCCCATCACCTGCGGGGCCCTGGAGGCTGACTAGAAAATCCCTTAATAAGATATTAAGTGGCCTAATAGGCTACCCGCCACTTGTGGGTAGGTAACCCTGTCTCCCCCACCTGCCCCCAACTTGCAAGTAGGCTGGCGGAGCAAAATTCCAGGCCTGCCTGCCTCCATTTCTGCTCCTAGTGGGGGCTAAAAAAAATCCTGCCCTACAATTCATAGAATAGCACAGCACAGTAGGAGGCCATTCAACCCATCAGGTTTGCGCCAACTGTTTTGCAGATCAATCCAGTAAGTCTCCTTACTTTATTCCTGCATTTTTTTTCGCCTTCATGTATTTGCCAATTCCTTTTTGATGGTGACTAATGAATCTGCATCCGCCACCCTAACAGGCAGTGCATTCCAGATCCTAACCACTCATGGCATAAATAAGCTTTTCCTCCTGTCACCTCTGATTCTTTTGCCAGACACCTTCAATCTGTGCCCTCTGGTTATCGACCCTTCCAGCCATTGGAAACTGTTTCTCTTTATTTATTCCGTCTCAACCCTTCATGATTTTAAACACCTCTATGAAATCTCCTCTTAGACTTCTCAGCTCTAAGGAGAACAACCACAGCTTCTCCAGTTAATCCATGTAAATCCCTCATCCCTGAACCATTCTACTAAAGCTCTTCTGTACCCTTTCCAAAGCCTTCACATCCTTCCTAAAGTGTGGTACCCACAATTGGACACGTGCTTCAGCTGGGGCCTAGATAGTGCTTTATATAGGTTTAGTATAACTATGGCTTTTGCACTCCATGCCTCCATTAATAACCTGGGATCCCATGACATTGGCCTCTAAAATACTGGTGCGAGGTGGATGGAAACAAATTGGGTGTCATGGAATGAGGATAGAATGAGGCTCAGCTATGATCACCCTCCAGTAGAGCAGTCTGCTGACACTCACTGCCTGGGCTCACACATGAAGAATGACCATTTGGGTGAGGTGAGCTCCCATGCATCTGTATTCTGAACAAGTTGCAGCACCTTCAGGAGAGAAAGTGGTCATTAATTTAGATCAGACTTCCGTCGCCAGCTTGCAATGTGAGGATGTCTTATTCATTTGCTTTAGGGGTAACAGAAATTCTAAGTATAAATAAAGGCTCAAGTGCCAGAGAATCACTGCATTCTTGCTAATCATGCCACTGCCACGCACAGCAAGTGAGTTGCTCTCTTTCATTCTCAGGCAGGTACTGCTTCACTCTGCTGCACAGAAAGTTTGACTTGTAGGTCCAATTATTCATGTACAAATGTTGAGACGCATTTGTTAAACTAGTTATTATCAATGTTCCCTCTAAGCTCCGTGCATGCACGGCCACGCAGCAGTCCGGAATGTTCTGCGCAGTGCTATAAACAGGCTGCGCACAACAAAGAAAAATTAGAGGGAGCATTGGTTATTACCAAACCCGTTGTTAACATACTTCACCTCATTGTTTGGAGTTTTGCTGCATTAAAAATTTTGGTTAAGAATTGTGGCTAAAATAGAAAACTTTGATTTGCCATTAACAGACAATATTGTACTGTCACTCATTATTTAGTGAGGGTGTGGCCTTCACTGTCCTGCCATACTTTGCTGAGCTGGGAATACCCTTTTTTCAGACAAGTCTTGAGCGCGCTGACTCTCATTGGGGTGTCGTTTCAAGGTCAAGAACTCGCACAAGATAGTGAGTGTTGGCAGGCTATTCAACCATGCAGGGCATCGCAGCTGAATGTCTTTCCCCACCTGTCACACACATGTTCACTTTCTAGCAGGAGTCTCTGGATGGTGATCAGGATGGATGATTTTATGTCCTCCTTAACCCTGATCAATTGCACTACCTGAACTAGCTTCCCAAAGACTGGATATGAAACTGCTAGTCTGTTTGGTTCAGTACCACACAGCACAATGTGGGAGCTGGAACTGGGATCTCGTTGTACAAAACGACCAGTTGTTTGCTTCTAACTGACCTCTATAACTGCAGACAATGACCTTGGGAGTTCATTTATCTTTGAAACGTACAGAAATTACAAATAAGTTTCAGAATATCGTATCTCCGTGAATTTAGTTCACAGGTGCATGATGTGAATCCTCTTCCCGAAATAAGTCAGCCATTAAGTGCAGCAAGCGGATTAGTACCAAACCGTAAATACCAGGTTTGATCCCCAGTCCCTATTGAGTTAATAGATTTAGTTGGGCAGCAGGGGAGGCGGGAATTAGCCTCTGGTTCAAGGCTACAGAGCTGAAGAAAAATCAGCCAGGGTTCTTTCTGATTTATATCCAGCGACTCTTTGTGTGTGTAGTTAACGGAGTGAGGACAGAATTAGACTGCGATCTGATCTTGTGTATAACGCACACTGAACACAAAAAAAATACACTGAACACACACTAAACAAACACTGAATACACACAAAACACATAACTGAACACTAAATGAACACACACTAAACAATGAATACGCACACACACATTCACTAAACACACATACACGCAAAACACACACTAAACAAACAACGATCACTGAACACACACAACACACACTAAGCAAACACTGAACTAAGTAAATACTGCACATGCGTGCACACACACACGTGTGCACAGAACACATGCATTAAACACTTAAACACACTGGGGGAGAGTTTGGGTTAGGTTGCGCTGGTCGTTTTTCCGGTGCAATTTGCCTGAAATTGTCCAAAACAACTCAAATTACGTCCAGCGTAAATTGAGCTTCCACAATCTTTTGTGCTGGTGTAAGAAACATTGCACTGGAAGTTGGTCCAGCCACAGAACTGGATACCCCCCCCCCCTCTCCCACCAGCCCCCACCCAATGGAATGAATCACCATGGTGAGTTTCGACTAATTACACCCATTTGTGGACCTTTGAGGAGGCTCTTGAAGCTAATAGGCGCTTTAAAAAGCTTCTAAATATTAAATTTAATAAGAAACTGACTGCTTTACACCATTGTAACTAGTAAAGGGTTCTGTATAGTTTTTTAAAAGTCTTTTTCAGTTATTTAAAATCAGGTGGTGAACTAGACACTTAATAAAAAATGCTTTTTTTTTGTGATAAACCTATTTTCAGCTGTACTAATGAAGCTGCACCTGGTCACCACTCTTAAATTGATGAAGGAATATTTTTCTCAATGCAAAATTTTTAAAAAAACAACCATGTTGTAAAACACTGCCTGATTGCACTGGTTAATGGAAGATTTTACGTTCAGTGATATTCCAATGAATTTCAGCAGAAACTCTAACTAAAAAAAATATTAGTTTGGAAAACTAATGCAATTTATGGCCAGATTGCCGATTGTGCCCAAATTGGAAACTCTACCCAATTGACCTTATTCTTCTGTTTGATGTAGACTTTTCACTTGGAACAGTTGGATAGAAGAGCTACAAAGTCACCATCTCACAGCTGTGTGAAAGAGGACATTCATGACAAGGTAAGGGCATTGGGCCAAGGCAGTCAGACTACGGTTATGTCTGTACTTGTTGCTGAAGGGATCATTTTAACCAAACCCTACCTTCCCAAGGGAGAAAACCGATGAGATCGGACGGGTGAATTAAAGGTAAAATCGGGCAGGGTCTAAAACAGGTGTGTCACTTAGTATCCCGGCGGGTGGAGTAGATTAGAATTACCCCTGACAGTCAAGTGTAAAAATGGGTAACAGGTAGATGGGGTGCACTTACAGGTAAAAGAGCCAGGCTTTGCATTATATTTGATCTCAGTGTAAAGAATAGCCTCTCCCTATCTCTGTAAACTCCTCCAGCCCAACATCCCTCTGAGATATGTGTGCTCCTCGAATTCTGGCCTCTTGCGCATCCACAACTTTCATTGCTCCACCATTGGCCTCTGTGCCTTCAGCTGCCAAGGCCCTAAGCTCTGGAATTCCCTCCCGAAACCTCTCCACCTCATGACCTCGCTCTCCTCCTTTAAAATGCTCATTAAAACCTACCTCTTTGGTGAAGCTTTTGGTCACCTGCCCTAATATTTCCTTATGTGGCTCAGTGTGAAATTTGTTTGATTTCACTCCTGTGAAGCGCTTTGGGACATTTCACTACTTTAAAGGCACTACACAAATGCAAGCTTTTGTTGTTGTTGGGTATTGACCTCTGCACTGCTTGAATAGGCTTTGTTACATATATATGTCACCAGTTCTACGGGCATTTTCTGATCCTGATCCCTTTCCCTTTACCCACTAACGTGCCTCTACTCCTCTATTTGAAGCCTGCTTGTTTGTGGGATGTTAACTGAACAGGGAGTCATTGCCATTCTTTTTTTTTGTCCTCTCCATCAAGACTCTCCGAGCATATGAAAGGGACAGTTAAGTGCAAACTATTTATTAGAACAAGAACTTGCATTTATATAGTGCCTTTATGTATGTCAGCTGTGGCTCAGTTGGTAGCATTCCTGCCTCTGAGATACAATTCCCACTCCAGAACTTAAACACAGAAATCGAAGCTGACATTCCAGTACAGCCCTGCACTGTTAGATGAGATGTTAAACTGAGGCCCCCATCAGCCTGTTCTGGTGGATGTGAAAGATCCCATGGTGCTATTTTGAAGAGGAGCAGAAGAATTATCCCTAGTGTCATGACCAATATTTATCCCTCAACCAACATCACAAAAAAACAGATTATCTGTTCATTATCACATTACTGTTTCTGGGTGTTTGCTGTGTGCAAAGACTGCATTTGTTGACAACGCTATCGGTAGGTGGCGCTGTTTTGGCACATGCGCAAATACAGCATGTGCCACTAAAACGTCACCGCTTGCGACTGTAGCAGCTGCCAGGACTAAAGATGGCGCTGGTCAAAGAATCACACAGAGGCAACCTAACAAGCACGTGGCAGCATACAATGGCCAGAGTGAGAGAGTGGAGTGGGCCGGGGAGAGCAGCGCGGGGGGCGGGGAGACCAGCGCGGGGAGAGCGACGGGGTGGGTGAGAGCTGGGGGAAAGAGGGAGGGTGAGGGAAAGAGGGAGGGTGGGGGAAAGAAGGAGGGAGGGGAAAAGAGGGAGGGAGGGGAGGGAAAGAGAGAGGGGGGGAAGAGAGAGGGAGGGAGGGGGGAAGAGGGAGGAGGGAGGGAGGGGGGGAAGAGGGAGGAGGAAGGGAGGGGGGAAAGAGGGAGGAGGGAGGGGGAAAGAGGGAGGAGGGAGGGGGGAAAGAGGGAGGGGGGAAAAGAGGGAGGAGGGAGGAAGGGAGGGGGGAAAATAGGGAGGAGGGAGGGGGGAAAGAGGGAGGAGGGTGGAGGGAGGGGGGGGAAAAGAGGGATGAGGGAGGGAGGGGGGGAAAGAGGGAGGAGGGGAAAAGAGGGAGGAGGGGGGGAAAAGAGGGAGAGAGGGAGGGGGGAAGGGAGGGAGGAAAAGAGGGAGGGAGGAGGTGGGGAAAGAGGGAGGGGGGAAGGAAGGAGGAGGGGAAGGAGGGAGGGGGGAAAGAGGGAGATCTGGGGGTGGGGGAGAGGGAGGAGGGGAGGGAGAGCGGGGGGGAAAGCGGGGGTGGTGGGGAGAGAGTCGGGGGGAAGGGCGGCGGCGGGGGAGAGTGGGGCGGGGAGGTGCGGAGCGGAAGAGGAGTGCCTTTTTCTGTGCATGCGTCATAAACACAACAGCAAAAGACTTACCGGCCGGTCCCTGCACCCGGCGACACCAAGGTCTTCAGCCGCTCGCTCCCCATGGCTCTCTACGGCCTCTCGCTTCCGGCCCTCTCCATTCAGCCATTCCCTCCAGCTGCGGATGCCCAATCCAGTTGCTTTCTCCCCTACTTCTCAACAGTACTTCAGGCATTGCAACTGTCTGGTCCATGCCTTTTGCATGCTCCCTCTCCCCACCCCTCCCCGCTCTCCCCACCCCTCCCCCCTCTCCCTCTTCACCCACCCCTCCCTCCCCCTCTTCACCCACCCCTCCCTCCCCCTCTTCACCCACCCCTCCCTCCCCCTCTTCACCCACCCCTCTATCTCCCTCTACCCCCCTCCCTCTACCCCCTTACCTCCACCCCCTTACCTCCACCCCCTTACCTCCACCCCCTTACCTCCACCCCCTTACCTCCACCCCCTTACCTCCACCCCCTTACCTCCACCCCCCTCCCTCTGCACCCCTCCACCTCCACCCCTCCACCACAGTTGAATATCTGAAGTGCAGTTGAAAAGTCGGGGAAATAGCATCCAAAACAAAACCTCAACAATTCTGGATTTAATTATTGAGAAGTTTTATTAAGTTCATTAAGTATCCGAGGAACTGCTGTGCATGGATACATGAGTGTTGTGTCCAGCATTCCCGTTAGACAGACAGGCCGAGTCTCTGCTATGCACAGCTAAAGAGATTGTTCCTGGAGAGCCTTGTGGTGAATGAATGCTTGGCTCTCTATTCCACTACTGTATTGTCCATGTGAAGAAGGCAAAGTCACAAGAGTCTGAGCTCAGTCTATTCTTGGTGAATGTTCCCCAAGCGCATCCCAATGTGCATTCCCAATTCATCCATAAATGCAATGTTCCTTTCCACATCGTGACGCGCTCCGCAGCATGATCCAGTTGCCTTTGTTGCCTGAATGCTGACCTTAAGTCTCAAGGATTGTTTTCTCGACGGCATGTTTTACATGAAAAGAAATAAAGCAAATCAGTCTCCCTCCATCCACTGAAATTACTGTTGTGCACACCTTTTTAAATTCTGCAGTGAAGGCACCAATTGATAACGTCGCCAATGAAGCACTTATTACCCACCTCAGATGCAGGAATCAGCACATCCTTGCGTCCTCTCCCGCACTGCCTCCTTTGCTTGAATGCCTTCCTTAAGTCTCAAGGATTGTTTTCTCAAGGGCACGTTTTACATGAAAAGAAATAAGGAAAGAACATCAGTGTCAGAGCTTCCCTCCCTCCAATGAAATTACTGTTGAGCATGCTTTATGTTCTGCAGGATAGGCATGTGCTGATAACACTGCCAATGAATCACTTAGTACCCACCTCAGCTGTAGGAGTCAGGATGATGTAACTGCCCCTATCTCGTGATGGTTCAATGCTGCTCTCAGGGAAAACATGTATGATGTGAGGGTGCTGGAAAAAGAAGCACATTTCTTTTGGACTATGAACATAAAGCAGGCCATTTAGCCCAGCTGTTCCCTGCTAGTGGTTATGTTACTCCTGCGCCTTCCCATACGCTCCCATTTAATCCTGCCTACTACTATCAGCATCATCTTCCATTTCTTTCACTCTTACCTACCTTTGCCTTAAAGCAACACTGAGGATGGAGAATGGTGTGGCTGCACTCCCACCTCACCAGTTGTGTACGCAGCAAGAGCATTCACATTTGTGCTACCACTGGACATGGCATGAGGTGGCTGTGTGTCCATGTGCACTGCTCGGATTGGACTGCAGCACATGTACTGCCTGCACACAGCAACTTCCAACAGGGACTGGAGCACATGCAGTGCCCCAGACAATGGAAATATTTTCAGAGCAACTTACCTTGGAACAATCCCCTCTGTCTAATAAAAATGAAGCAAATCTCCAAAACGACTAAATAATTGAGATAAAATGCGAGAAAATGCCCGACGAAACCTCTCCTCCTTCCACTTTCAAAAACTCGCACCGAAGCTTTGACGCATTCCTGGCAAGCCGAAACGCAGCGCATGCGCAGAGAGCAGGAGACCGTCTGCGCTTGTGTGCACCGCGGCGCAGCCTGATGACGTCGGCGCTGGCCAGCGTTGTCAGGAATCACTTTGGTGTGCAAAATTGGCTGCTGCTTTTCCTGCATTATAACAGTGACTACACTTCAAAGGCACTTCATTGGCTGTAAAGTGCTTTGAGACATCCAATGCTTGGGAAAAGTGCTGTATAAACACAAGTCTTTCTTTTCTTTTTAATATGGTAAAACATCCCAAGCAACTTCACAGGAGGGTTACTGGATACAATTTGACAATGAGCCATTAGGAAATATTAGGAAGGGTGACCAAAAGCTTGGTGAAAGGGGTAGGTTTTAAGAAGCATCTGAAAGGACGGGAGAAGAGTACAGAGGCAGAGGGGTTCAGGGAGGGAGTTCCAGAGGGGCTTAGGGCCTAGGCAGCTGTTGGACCTGTAGTCTTTTTTTCCCTTTATTCTATAGGGAGGCGTTTGGTCTCACAGTGACTGGTTTGGGATCAGGAGCTCACTGTGTGGGGAAGCACAGGCACAGACCGAGATCCTTTCACTTGCTGCTGCAGCATTCCTGAGAGCGCCCACAAGCAAGGCACTCAACAAAGAGTGAGCAACTGGATTAAACACTTGTTAAAGCACGACTGGTTGACGCAGTGGGTTAGATACTGGTCATTCACCTCTGGAACCTGGCATCACATCCTGCTAAGACTGATGGGTTGAAATTGTCTGTTTTGTGGCTGGAAAGGGTCCTAAATGATGCCTCAGTCAAATTCCCTGTAGGTCTAGAGCCATAGGACAAAACTGCCCTTACTTCAACACAATTGCTGGCAGTCTTGGACAGGTAACAGGATGTGGGCAATGGAAAAATGTCTTCTGGGGTTGAGGGTGACACTTGGCTGGGTAAGGTGCATGTGCAGCAGTCTCAAGTGGCCATTTTCCATGTGTGTGCAGCTAGACAATAAGCAACAGAAGGCTGTTTGACCGTAGAGGTTATTGTGAACGAACCTGATCCCATCCTTGCCCAGAATGACTGAACGCACATGCATAGACAAGTGGGTGCATTTCCAAGCAGGGCTGAGGAGAATGATCCAGACCTGAAGCTGCTTTTTCACCCTCCCTAGACAAAGGGCTCAGGGGCCAGTTACGAATTCCAGCTGCTTTCCTGACCAAGGTCACTAATGCAGCACCCTTCCTGGGCCCTTCCTAATTCAGAATGGCTCAGAACCACACTTTATCCTTTTGACTAGCAGGGTGCTCATTTCTGGCTTTGTTTGCATTCTGGCTGCAGGTCGAGGTTCGGAAGAAGGTGATGCAGGAGAAGCTGAAAAAGAAAGATTACGAGATTGAAACTCTAAAGAGAGAGCTGAGAAAGCAGGACCAGGAGCTGTGTGACACCACCACGCAGCTTGTCAACCTCCAGAACTCTCTGGTAAGCAGACACCTTGCACTAGATTTACAGACTGCCCAATGCAGGTTTTAATGTTTATGTGTAATCTGTCACCAAAATGAAACTTTTTACGAGGTTTCAAGTTCTTTTTAAAAACCTTTCCAGGAATTAGGAAACTTGGGTTGAGAGGATCAAAGCCTTCTCTCCCTGCCAGTTGTTGGGGAATCCTATGTAAAATGAGTTTGAGGGTCACCTTTATCCAGTAACTGAGGTCAAAACTGAGGTGCATTTTTGGGAGCAGTGTAGAGGGAGTTTTACTTTCCATCTAACTGTGCTGTACATATCCTTGGAGTGCTTGATGCTGACATTGGGGGCAAGATTTCCATTCTGTGGTCGGGAACCCAATGTCGAGACCAATTCTGGCTCCCGGCCGCACATGGCATGTTACTGACACGTCCACCTCAATTTTTAAAGTGTCAGCCAGTTACTGGCCGGTGAGCGGGCCCACTGTCCAATTTAAGGACACCGGGTGGGCTTCAGATGCTGAAGGGCCAATGGGAGGCCCTTCAGCACTAACATCAGCAGCTCCACCGGCTGAGTTGGAAGCTGCCGATTTGTAATGGACAAAGAGACAAATGGACATCTTGGAGACACCCTCTGAAGAAAAGTTCAGATTTTTAAAAATCTGAAATGGCTGCAGCTGCTTGGCCATGATTGTGGCCCGGCAACTTTGATGGGTGCGGGGGGTCCCTCGTGAGATTAATTGCAATCCCTGCTTCTCACTGTGGGGTTGTCTTGATGCATTGGCTGTGTTTCAACCTGATGTGCAAAGCCCACATGCTGATTGGAAATTCCAGTTGCCACGGGAAAGAGGCCCCTTAATTGCCCTCAATTGGCTATCCACTGCTTGCGAGCAGGTAGTCATTCCGACCCTGACCCACCTCTCTAAAAATGGCTTGGGGTTGGGATCGAGGTGCCAAGGCAGCACGAGATTGTGGGCCCGCCCACCTCCGATCCCAAACCCACAGCCAACTGAAAATCCCCACCCCCCCCCCCACCCCCACCATGGTGCCTGTGGTGAAAGGTTCAATTCCCCTCACCTTAATCAGCATTTCATTCATGTTAAAAATGATATATTTAGCAAATCATAACATCATTGAGATAATAACTTGGAGAAGTTACCCAATATTGTGAATGAGTCAGTAACACAAGGCATTGGCTGAGAGAAACTAATAAGCCCATTGCTGTCAAGGACTGAAAAAACAAGTACACTTGAAATGATTTGAGCATTTTGTTTGTATCTCAACTGATGTTAATCCAGCTCCCTCACACTGTCAGGCTCTGTACCTGCAACCTGTGTAACTGACTGTAACCCTATTGATATTATTACAGCTCCCTTGTACTGTTACTTCCTTAAACTGGATCTCTTGATGATGTCATCAACACTTGTCAACCAGCTAACAGAAAAAGAATCAACTAAAACTAAAAATCAAATGAATATTAAAGTTAATCCCATTGCCATTCAGTAGGAACCTGCACGTTCTCCTCCAAGTCACACACCATCCTCACTTGGAAATTTATCACCGGTTGGAAACAAATGAACTTATTAGCAAGAGACAGCATGGTTTTGTGAAGGGGAGGTCGTGTCTTACTAATTTGATTGAGTTTTTTGAGGAAGTGGCGAAGATGATTGATGAAGGAAGGGCAGTGGATGTTATCTATATAGACTTTAGTAAAGCCTTTGACAAGGTCCCGCATAGCAGACTGGTACAAAAGGTGAAGTCACACGGGATCAGAGGTGAACTGGCAAGATGGATACAGAACTGGCTCAGTCATAGAAGACAGAGGGTATCAGTGGATGGGTGTTTTTCTGAATGGAGGGATCAGTGCTGGGACCTTTGCTGTTTGTAGTATATATAAATGATTTGGAGGAAAATGTAGCTGGTCTGATTAGTAAGTTTGCGGACGACACAAAGGTTGGTGGAGCTGCGGATAATGATGAGGATTGTCAGAGGATACAGCAGGATATAGATCGGTTGGAGACTTGGGCGGAGAAATGGTAGATGGAGTTTAATCCGGACAAATGTGAGGTTATGCATTTTGGAAGGTCTAATGCAGGTGGGCGGTATACAGTAAATGGCAGAACCCTTAGGAGTATTGACAGGCAGCGAGATCTGGGTGTACAGGTCCACAGGTCACTGAAAGTGGCAACGCAGGTGGATAAGGTAGTCAAGAAGGCATACGGCATGCTTGCCTTCATCGGTCGGGGCATAGAGTATAAAAATTGGCAAGTCATGTTGCAGCTGTACAGAATCTTAGTTAGGCCACACTTAGAATATTGCGTGCAATTCTGGTCGCCACACTACCAGAAGGACGTGGAGGCTTTGGAGAGGGTACAGAGGAGGTTTACCAGGATGTTGCCTGGTCTAGAGGGCATTAGCTATGAGGAGAGGTTGGAAAAACTCTGATTGTTTTCACTGGAACGACGGAGGTGGAGGGGCGACATGATAGAGGTTTACAAAGTTATGAGCGGCATGGACAGAGTGGATAGTCAGAAGCTTTTTCCCAGGGTGGAAGAGTCAGTTACTAGGGGACATAGGTTTAAGGTGTGAGGGGCAAAGT
Source organism: Heterodontus francisci (assembly GCF_036365525.1). NCBI lineage: Eukaryota > Metazoa > Chordata > Chondrichthyes > Heterodontiformes > Heterodontidae > Heterodontus > Heterodontus francisci. Next base: position 27,055,876 of record NC_090407.1, on the reverse strand, counting down.
TTAGAGGAGGTGTGCGAGGCAAGATTTTTACACAGAGGGTGGTGAGTGCCTGGAACTTGCTGCCAGGGGAGGTGGTGGAAGCAGATACGATAGCGACGTTTAAGAGACATCTTGACAAATACATGAATAGGAAGGGAATAGAGGGATATGGACCCCGGAAGTGCAGAAGGTGTTAGTTTAGGCAGGCATCAAGATCGGCGCAGGCTTGGAGGTCCGAATGGCCTGTTCCTGTGCTGTACTGTTCTTTGTTCTTCTTTGTTCTTCACTGTCACTGGGTCAAAATCCTGGAACTCCCTGCCTAATCACATAGACTGCAGCGATTCAAGAAGGCAGCTCACCACCACCTTCTTAAGGGAAATTAGGATGGGCAATAAATGCTGACTTTGCCAGTGATGCCCACATCCCACGAATAAATGAAAGAAAAAGAGGAATGATCTTTGACCATCATTTATCCCTATAAAACAAATGAAAAAAATCCCAATCTCTTAGTTATTTTCCTGTAAACGTTAATGAGCATCTCCCAGTGTTTGAGGGGCATCCCATTAGTTTCATTGGATGGGGGTTGTTTTGGGGGGGGTGGGGGGGGAGCTAGGATGAGGATGGGGAATGTGGAGCCCCAGCGTCAACAACTGGTTCTGGACTGCACCTCTAATTGGCTTTTTCGTGTGACGTTAAACTAGAGAGTTTTTGTCCCTCTCTGCCAAAGGCACTGACTCTCACTGCGGTTCATGTTCTAAAGCATCAGTCATCCTCTGGTACCTCACCTAAGTGGCCACCTTACTTGTGCAATTCTTAGTAGTGAATATTGGGAGCTGTTCAGCTATGAAGGGGGAATGCAGGTGACACTGGATAGAGCAGGAACTCTGGCTGGGTGGTTTTTCCCTTCTTGGTCCAGGGATGCTGAGCTCAGGCTTGTGAAAGTAGATTCAATCATAACTTTCAAAAGGGATAAATACTTGAGGTGGAAAAACTGGCAGGGCTAGGGGGAAAGAACAAGGGAGTGGGACTAATTGGACAGCTCTTTCAAAAAGCTGGCACAGACATGATGGACCGAATGGCCTCCTCCTGTGCTTATATGATTCTATGAAATGAAATATGAGCTAGTCAAAATTAAACTGGACTCCAGAATGGATGGCAAATATTTTGAACAATGTGCCAGGCAGTGTCATGGAGACACAAGCAAAATGCAATTTGATACTAAGCTGAGAGTGTGAATCTTAGAATAATGAGCTTCATTGGGTTGAATGTCCTCTCCTTGCCCGTGATTGCTCTGATGTTCCTGTGTTCACTGCGGAGTAAGGGCATTGTTCTGGAAATTTCTGTAACTCGTAAAGTGTGGCAGTCTAACAGGAAACGATGAGATTAGATCAAAAAACAATTGCAGCATAGGATACAAACCGAGTGGGATGAATGGATCTGGGTCACGAGCTCAATAGGGAAGTTGCATTCCTCCCCACACAAATGACTGCCTGTGGAATGAGGGAGGTGACTGACTGCACTGGCAATACTCCTAACGAATCAGGCCACAGATACATGCCATAGTTAGTTCCTTGCTGTAATTACTGGCGTGGTTTGTAACGTGCCATGAACGTGCCATTGTGGGGATATTCAGAGGGAGATAGGAAAATGACATACAGGAAAAGACCTACTGGTCTGCCCAACCTGTCCCACACTGTTCTGGCAACTTGTGCTTCGCTTTCCAGAGACTCTCCGCTCACTCAGAACCATGTAAGCTCCTGGGAGAAACAAAACCACTGATAAAAATCCAGGCCAATTAACAGGGCAAGAAAATGGAAAATTCCTCCCTGACCCCCTTAGGCATTTGAAATTAGTCCAGGAGAACACATTGACCCCGATTTATGTCACAAGATACCTACCTCTTGTATGAGGTGATCTCCATCCCAGCCAGAAACAGGACCAGCACTTGCTTGAAGGAATACAGAGTCAGCATTCACCACATGAGTTGGCAGCCACTTCCACAGGTCCACTATTCTCTGAGAAAAGAAGAACTGCCCAACATTCAACCTGTTGGGTTTAATTGTATTTGTATTAGTAAGCATGTAGGACATTCTAGAGAAAGTCTTCGACTCCGATAAAGATTAACTAACAACTCTTATTATTTACAGTTACTATATACACTCTCCGCAAGCCACCTAAGCTAGCATCCTGCATGCTGCTATACCTTCTTTTCCTCAAGCCTATCTCATGTGACTGTTACATCATCACTCGTACAATGGGAAGGGGTCTCACTGTCTTCCGTGTTAACCCTTTACAACCTTATACTACACAACCTAGTTCTCGTACAAATTTGAAAACATGACCCTGGGTCCTCCCTAACTTATTTAGTTGAAATAATTGGTCTACATAGCCCTTTAGTATTTCATTACCCAGGGAAACAGGACAAGTGGACATGACATCAGATGATGAGATTAGAAATGCTGAACTTTTATCAAATCTTGGTTAGACCACACCTGCAGTACTTTGTTCAATTCTGGTTGCTATAAGAACTCTGGAGAGGATATTTACAAGGATATACCAGAAATGCTGGGGTGTACCTATAAGGAGAGGACAACAGACTGAGTTTCTTTTCTCTTAAAGAAAGAAATCTGAGGGGTGACCTAATAGAGGTCTTTAAAATTATGAAAGGTTTTAACAGAATTGGCACACAGAGATTTTTCCACTTGTGAAAAAGAGCATAACTAGAGACTATCAATATAAAGTAGTCACAAGAAATCAAATAAGGAATTCAGAAGAAACTTCACCCAAAGAGTGATGAGAATGTGGGAGTGGTTGAAGTGAATAGTGTAGATGCACTTAAGGGGAGGCTAGATAATAGGAGGGAGAAGGGATTAGAGGGTTACGAAGATAGAGTTAGATAAGGAAAGACGGGAGGAGGCTCAAGTGGAGCATAAGCGTGCAAGGAGCCTATTTCTAAGCTGTAGATCCTTTGCAATTATTTTGTAATCTTTGATCAAATCACACTTAAGTCTAGCTTCTCCTAAGTATAGAGACACAGCTTGTTGAGTCTATCTGAGTAACAAAGGTATTTTAAAAGGGGGAATTGATCTAGTGGCCTCCACTGCACCCTTTACAAAGCCCCCACCATATGAGGGGAACAAAATTGGGCTCAGTATTCTAACTGATGGCTAGCCAAGGTCTTGTAAAAGGACAAAATGGTATGCTTTATTTTGTATTGAGTTGTCCTGTGAATACCCTAAAACCCTGTTCACTTTAGCTACAGCTTCACAGCTTTGGTCGTGGACCTTTAGAGATTAAAACACTGTCCAGATGTCCTTATTCTATACTGGCTTTAATTCTTTCCTTGTAGGGAGTATGTGCGTTTAGCATTTGACCTGCCCATGTGCATGACCCTACGCTTTTCTATTATTAAATATAATTGTCCAAACACAGGCCCAGTCCTCCAGCCTGTCACACATGCTCTCCAGTTCTAACTCAATTATCTCAGTATTGTCGGCAAACCTGCAGATCGTTCCCCCAAAACCTACATCTAGATCATTAATGAAAATAGTAAATAGCAAAGATCCTAACACTGACCCCTGTGGGACACCACTGGTAGCCAATTTCCGAGCAAATCCAAATCCATTGACAACCACTTTCTGCCCAAGGGACTCAGACAAATATTAATCTCCTCTAGTAGAAAATAGGCCCCATCCTTTGTGATACCAAGTCGTGTAGGACAAAAGGGATCTAGGTTCATTCCTGGTCTATGCTGAGTTACCTGATTTCCAATGGGGCAACAGTGGGGATCTACATTTGGCTTCAGCTGCATATGTCTATGGAAGGAAAATCATCCCGGGTTCCCCCTCCCGATTGCTATCCAGTGACCACCCCCTCCCCCTGCTGGACATCAGGGAAGGATAGAATTGGGCTTCACCCCCACAGTCAAATAGCTCACCAACATCCGCTGTCTAGGTTCAAATAATGGCTACGCGGGTAAGACTCAGCACATTCAACTATATTTTTTTAAAACAGGCATTCTTTGGATCCGGTGCAAGTTTTCCTGTAGCTCAGAGTCTGTTTTCCTGGATTTGTGTTGAGTATCTTGTAACCGCAACCATTCAAAATGAGAGTCGATTCAAGTTGATTGTGTGATCCTGCTACTCTATGTCAATATTTTGTAACACGGAGTCTTTTTCAATGGTTTTCTTTCCCAGGAGATGAAGCAGAGCCAGCTCCCAGAGGAGTGAGGGATGGATCAATCAAGGATATGTTGAAGCCTACATGCACAGACACACACACACACTCTCTCTCTCTCGCAGTGGACCCTGGGATAGGTCATTTCTATTTTCAAAAAGCCCCATATCTCTGGTGTTTCTTTAACTTCTCGTATATAAACAATGGAACCTTGTCGAATTCTTTTTAAAAAGAAAGACTTGCATTTATGTAGCGCCTTTCAGGACCTCAGGATGTCCCAACACGCTTTACAGTCAATGATGAAATTGTTCAAGTGTATCACAGTTATAATGTAAAGCACTTTTATGCACAGTTTACTTAATTGAATCTTGCTTAATTCAAATTACTGGATAATTGAATTATTTTTTAAATGACTGAATTCTCAGCGTTAGATTGTATTCCCAGCCTCAAAGCCGCACTATTGTATAAAGGAGCTGGGATCCTGACTCTTTCTTGTGTCTGTTGGAAGTGCCAGTAACATGGGTGTGTTACCTATTGGCTCTACTGCAGGTGAACCGCACACTGGTAAATGTGAATAGAGGAGAATAGGACACCAAAGGCCAGCAGTTAATGCCTCACTCCTATTTCATCACCATCAATATAAAATTAACATCCTGGGGGTTACCATAAACCAGAAACTGAACTGGACCAGCCTCATTGATGCTGTGGCTACAACAGCAGGTCAGAGGCTGGGAATTCTGCAGCGACTAACCTACCTCCTGACTCCCCAAAGCCTGTCCACCATCTACAAGGCACAAGTCAGCAGTGTGAAGGAATACTCTCCACTTGCCCGAATGTGTGCAGCTCCAACAACACTAAAGAAGCTCGACCATCCAGGACAAAGCAGCCCGCTTGATTGGTAACCCATCCATAAACATTCACTCTCTCTACCACCGATGCACAGTTGCAGCAGTGTGTACCATCTACAAGATGCACTGCAGCAACTCACCAAGGCTCCTTCGACAGCATCTTCCAAACCCGCGACCTCTACCACCAAGAAGGACAAGGGCAGCAGAAGCATGGGAACCCCAGCACATGCAAGTTCCCCTCCGAGCCACACACCATCCTGACTTGGAACTATATCGCTATTCCTTCACTGTTGCTGGATCAAACTCCTGGAACTCCCTTCCTAACAGCACTGTGGGTGTATCTACACCCCAAGGACTGCAGCAGTTCAAGAAGGCAGCTCACCACCACCTTCAGAAGGGCAATTAGGGATGGGCAATAAATGCTGGCCTGGCCAGTGTTGCCCACATCCCGTGAATGAATAAAAAACAAGTGCCTGTATTTATGTTGCCAGATGGATTGCTCGTTGCAGACCTCCCTTGTTCATTCAGTCAGTAATTCAGTCACCAGTTAGTGCAAATACACTGTTTGTTCCTCTAGAGAGAGGGAGCCTTAAAATGGGAATTAATTGTCTGTGACCTTGTTATAACCGGCTGTGGGGCGGGAGAGGTGGCGGGGGGGAGGGTGAGGGGGGCAAGGCGGTGGGGGCGTGGGCATGGGGGGAGACTTAGCATGTTGAGTTTTCCAAGCTAATTTGTCACGTTCCTGCTTCCAGGCCAGCAACTTCCGGCTTGCGTCGAGTGACATTTCAAATTGGAGGCAGAAGGTTCCAGATGCGTCACTAGAGCGAGTCTCGATTAGATGAAGCAAACTTTTGTTTTTAGCCTGCAAAGAGCTGATTAGAATCAGGGATCTGGACTGACAGTGCTTGCAGCACACAGAGTGCTATCTAATTATGTTGGCAGTCAGAGACCAAACTCATTACTGAGGCCAAATAGTTTTATTCATTGGTTTGCAGAGGATAAATGGTGAAATGTTGGTTTGTAGGGCATGTTTCTTTTGCATGTACACTGGCTATGCTGTTTGATAGAAGTGGCTCTGTACTTGGCACTTTGTTGGAGCAGCAGTACACGTCAGGGAGGGACTTCGGATCTCTCCCCTTCTCCCTGAGCTCCTGCTGAGCTCAGACATGTTGCTGTGGAAAGGGAAATGCAGAAGGCAGGATGGGACATTAACAGTACAGGCACCAGACCTCCTCAGAAGCAGACTCAGGCCTGGGATTGAGGCCCCTCCCTCAAAAGGAGAGAAAATACTATCAACAAATATTTTTTTGGCAGTATTTCAAAGGAATGAATAACAAATTATTTTTTCTTAGCCTGTAATTGAAAACCAGGGTCAGAAAATCCCCACAGATTCCAGCCTTGAAGGATAATTTTTGAAGTCCCCCAACTATCCCAGGACATGATGGGGTAGAGTTTGTTGGTCGCCTGTGTTAGTGATGTCATAAACATTGGTCATGAAGTTTTCCGCTGGTTGGGATTTCTTGGGAAATATGAAAGAACTGGAGGGAAATCCCATGAGTGTATTTACAATGCCCACAACACAGTGACCAGGGCAATTTTTCAATTCAAATAACGAGCAGCCCAGTAATCAGGGGTAGCTCTGGACAGGGTGGGGTGGCAAAGCCCATCATATTCCTCCCATAGTGAGTTCACCATCCCTTCCCCTCCCGTAGTGAGTTCACCCTCCCCTCCCCTCCCATAGTGAGTTCACCCTCCCCTCCCCTCCCTTAGTGAGTTCACCCTCCCGTCCCATAGTGACTTCACGCTCCCTTCCCCTCCCGTGGTGAGTCCACCATCCCCTCCCGCAGAGATTTCACCGTCCCTTCCCGTAGTGAGTTCACCCTCCCTTCCCATAGTGTGTTCACCCTCCCTTCCCATAGTGTGTTCACCATCCCCTCTCTTCCGTTGCTGTGTTTATGCCTTGATTGGAGGATGTGCAATAGAGGCCAGACACATTTTGGTAGAAGAGTAAATGTTTGTGAATTCACACTGTACTTCTTGCTGGATCCTCAACATGAATGGTCATAGAGCAGCTTTGTCACATCCTCCGGTTGTCCCAAAGCTCTTTGTAGCTGACTAAGTACTTTTTGAAGTGTAGTCACTTTTGTTATGTAGGAAAGTGCAACAACCAACCTGCACATAACAGGGTCCCACAAACAGCAAATGAATGACCAGAGGCCATTAGTTAGCTGACTGCCTACAACTGGGCCACTGTGTGCGAGATGGGAAGAAAATTTAAACAACTTCAGAGCACTGATGATGTTATGGAGGGAATTCTGTGGGAGGAACTACTGAATTCAAATGAACTCAGTGCTGAAATGCCTCTGGGTTGCTGACTGCATCTCCGCGGTTCTTAACTCCGCTTCATCACACTGACAAGTTGAGTCGTTCCTTCCAGCTTAAACTATAATAAAGGCAGGATTAGTCATTGCTTTAAACAAGTCCCTTTCTGTCCAGCTATCTATAATATATTAATAACCTTATACCTTGCGCAGTTCCTTTACAACTTTTTTCACTATAAATTCTTAGATCCAAATTACAAAGGCAGTTTCTATTATTAAATATCTCACTGCAGTTAAACCTGGCCCTGGTGGAGGTTCTGTGGGCTGCCACTGTGGGAGTGTGTGAGGGAGTGTTGATTATTGTGGCTGTTATGTTCTATAAACTTCAAAATTATGATGCATGGGAAAAGATTGAGGCTGTGGAGAAAGAGTGGGGTCAGAGAGAAGGCGTGCAAGAAAGAGTGCCTTTCTTCAGGTTTAGCCAGCTTTAAAAAAAAAATACCAATTGAGATTTCAGACCAACTAAATGGAAGTGTGACAAAGACATTGATTTTTATGTGAAGGGGTGGAAAGTGTGTGGCGGAGCCCGGTAATGGGCAACACATATGGAGAGGTTGGGAACATGGAGGCCCTGCTGATCTTAATAGCAGGGCCTCATTGAAATAAAACTTCCTGGAGTCCCACCTGACAGCC